>NC_089213.1:19196696-19416696 GCF_963930695.1 Labrus bergylta | reverse complement strand
TCAGAAAGAAAAGGGCCTCTGAGCGGGCTTTTTCCAACATCATTGAATTATGTCTACCTCTAGACATTAGACAGGCATGTTCAGTTGAGGTATTTAAAGCAAAGCCAAGTCCTGCTTGTTAAGTGTTGCATATGAGGGGTTGAGTTGTTTGCACATTTCTCTGATGTCCTGAGTTTTGTCTTAAAGGAGCTGTGAAAGTCCTGACCTTGTTTTGCCGTTTTCTTCACAGGACACAAGTGAGACTAGAAAGCCTGGAGGACTGCCGCGTCCTAGAAGACCCAAAGGACGACTCCATGTCAGACACCCATGGCTGCCCCGCCTACGTCAGCCCGGAGATCCTCAGCAGCTCTGCGCCTTACTCCGGGAAGATGGCAGACATGTGGAGCCTTGGAGTCATGCTGTACACCATGCTGGTAGGCCGCTACCCGTTCCACGACCCAGACCCAGCCACGCTGTTTTCCAAAATCCGCAGAGGCCAGTGCTGCTTGCCAGAAGGCCTGTCGCCAAAGGCCAAGTGTCTACTCCAGAGCCTGCTGAGGAAAGAACCCTGGGAGAGACTCACGGCCACAGAGCTGCTAGCTCACCCGTGGTTCCGCCAGGCGCAGTCCTCGCAGGAAGTGGCGCTAGGTGAACAGGAAGTGAGCTCGGCGGAACAGATGGTGCCATCCTTTGACGTGGAAGAGGATGATGATCTGTTCTGCTGACAGATTAGAATCAGCTGAGTCTGGCTGAGGGACCGAAACAAGAAATGCTATGAGGGAGTCATAGTGGTTGTTGTTTTTTTTTTTACATTGGCACTTTTTTGAAACCCATTTGTGTACTGTGGAGTGTACATACACCCTCAAGCTTTCTACAAATCCTACTGTACTGTATTTTGTTGTCGTATATGTGTTACTTGCTAAGGGCATTCTTCACAATGATCATTCATTGTGTCTCTATATGTATGTTTTTCAAAATTATTTGGTGCTAAAAGACATAACAAAGACTCAGAATTTGCCAGATTACGTTCACAGATTACCATATAACGTCTGCAGGCTGCTGTGAGTATATGACAGAACTCATTGTATACAGTAGTCACAGTTCTAGCTCTCAGCCTGGACTCTTCAGAAAGCATTACAAGACTCCTGACCGGGCGGGGATGAGACAGGGATGTTGTTCCTCTCACTCTCAGACCAGGCTGCAGGCTTCACCAGCTGACTCACCGCCACACGGGCTCGAGGAAGGCCGAGCACAAGCTACAAGTCTGGCAGCGGGAGTTGTCGTCAAGTGAGAAAGATGGTTAGCAGAGGACTGATGTGTCATACTCAGCGGGGACGCTACCAAGATGTTTCACTGCCAATCTGGCAACTACTCAGCATTTACAAATCACACAGAATGCGCAGAAGGTTTGAGGGATGCAGGGTGTTACTGGTGTTAAGACTCGCACAGACAGGAGGAGAGTTTTTCACACACACTGAACAATAAGCTGTGACAATGAGCTAACTCAAGTCTTTGTATAAGGCTAACAGAAAAGTACATTTCCAAAACGTTGTCATTTTTTTACACTTAGATCTAAAAAAAAAAAAAAGAAAAAGGTTTTCAAAACGTGCTAGCAGCAGAATATCATGAAAGATACATGTGCACAGGAAGGGATTTTGGACATTGCAAGTAGAACAATGATTCATCTGTTTGGCTCTTGTGCAAATTTCAGCTAACGGCTAACACTAAGGTGTTTCTGTTTTTTTAAATCAAACTCTGGAAGTTCTCATTTTTTTCAAGCAAGAGAGATGGTCATTTTTTACCTCAGAGGATTTCAGAAACAAAAAGCTAAAAAAAATAAGAAACACAAGAATTCAAGTAGTACTTCCTATTAATGCAATAAGAGTAAACTAATAAACCCGAACAAAAGCACCAAGTATCCAGTTAAGCAAGCAGAAGATGACAGAAAAAATGAAGACTTTCTCAGTTGAGGAGTTGAACTTCTTTTTTTTTCTTCCACTTCTGTTGGAACATTATGTCAAGCCTTGTTGCTTTAACAAAGCTGAGCTGTGCTGAGTGTTATGCCTGTATCACTGTGTTTCATAAACGGAGCAGCTCTGAATCAGTCGCAGTCAGGCGATGTTTGATGTTGGATGTCTGATGATGACTCACCACTTTAGCGTGTCTGTGGGGAATGGTCCTGACCTTGGCTGGAAGAATCTGTTCGGACATTTTCCTCTTTTTTAATGGTATCTTATTTCCCTCCTTTGTTTTTCCACTGTGCACTGTGCATCCATGGAGTCTAGTCATCAGTTAGCGACATGATGTATCATGTTTTATCTTGGATAGTGACAGGTGCATGAAGCGACATTTAGCCTTACAGTCTGCAGCCCGCTCTTTCATTCTGGCACAATTTTTTTGACGACGGTACTAAATCTGGCATATCTGAGAAGGTCTTGTTCAATTTTTTTTTGGTTGTGCAGAAGGTTAACAAAACGTCTGTTGCGGTTCTTTAATTATTTCTCTCATCTGCTTGAGCTGTTAACAGAGTCGTGACAATCTGAATTGCTCCTCGCAGAGAAGTAATTTAATGGTTTTGTTCATACATGTAAAGTAAGTCACACATTCATGTGACATGTAGAGTAAATTGACACGGGTGCACAAACTTCGTATTGCACTGTGAATTATGTATTTGTGACACAACCTAGAGGCTGTTATTAGTCCCATCAGGTTACACAAAAGAGATCTATTCATTGTAGAAGAGATGTAAATATGTATATTTGAAATATGTGTGGAGATGTTAAATAAAGATCACTTTTTTCATATTCATATGGATGTGTTTTTCATTGGTGCTACTTGTTTTTCTCACATTGCACAGCTAAACTCTATGCCTCGAAGGGTTTTCCTGCAGAGACTTTCTCCACACACCTCTTTATGGCTGTGAGGGTAACAGTACACTTTCTCATTTTCCTCACCGCTTTAAATTTCATCCCTGCAAGAGGGAAAACCTCTCTCTCCATCTCTGCCTCCAACCGTTTACTCTTCTCTGACCTTTGCGAAATGTAACATTTAACTCTTCAAACACTCAAATGTCAATAGTGGGTCAGTGTCTTTTCCTGGAAAACACCAGGGGGAGTGTACAAGCCACTCTTGTCCCTTTTTCTTTCTCAGCCTTAGCGCTAAGCGGTGGAACTGGAGGTCAGCTTTTCAAACACTGAACACCTGCACTATTTGAACTGAAATATTCTTCTTTATTTAAGCCGATGAATCATCGTTTGACCTATAAGAGCATGGTGTGTCTTCATCGACTGTGTATTATGACTACCCCAGGCGGAGCTGGCCGGGGCTTGCGTAAGCGTTGCGTGCGTGATCATGTGCATACCTGCCTGCATGTCTACCTTTGTGTGTGTATGTGTGTGTGTGTGTGTGTGTGTGTGTGTGTGTGTGTGTGTGTGTGTGTGTGTGTGTGTGTGAGTTCAAGAGTCAGATTAGGTATCATCAGGGTAACTGGAGTGTCTCAGTTGCTGGGTAGCTGCCAAACCAAGTATTGCTTAACACATTTGAGCTGGGATCCTCCGGGGATGACAACAAGGCCCCAAGAAAGTAGGCGTGTGTGTGTGTGTGTGTGTGTGTGTGTGTGTGTGTGTGTGTGTGTGTGTGTGTGTGTGTGTGTGTGTGTGTGTGTGTGTGTGTGTGTGCGCGCTTGTTTGATAAGGGAGGTGGTTGTGGGTTTGATCTGAGAAAGTTCTATTTTTGTGTACACAAAAAGGTCGATCATTCAGGGCTTACAAGATAACATGATAAGCAAATAGTCAAATATTTTGATAAATGTGCTTACTTACATTTTGCCAACTCTTCCATTAGAAGTCAGCAAACACTGTTTTACACTTACTTGAAGACAAATAATAATATGGCTTCAAGTAAGTGTCAAACAGCTTTTATGCTAGCTAATCGAAACTGGCCCATATAACTTGGATTAGCTAGCATAAAAGCAGCTATCTTAAAGGTGACACTGACGTTCCAATACGCTTTACACCTTTGTTTATGTGACAATATAACAAGAGGCAGCACAGCAACTTGTGACACAAAGAACTTCGTAACTTTGTGTCACAATATCCATAATTGACATATTGCTTTGCCCGTATTTAGCTATTTCAGTTTCATGAAGTTCTGCACTGTAGTCGAGTATCAAGTTTCTGTGTCCTGGCATTTTTCTGAATGAATGAAAGAAGACAGACCAGACACATGGTTCAGACTTAAACTTGAAGAAAGGAGTGAACACACAAAAACTGCACTGACATAGCCTTCACCTACCAGCTCATTTTTAACTTGTAATTTACAGAGAGACAAGTAACATTCAGCAAGACATTGACTGAGCATATTTTACATATTTAAAGAAAACTATGCTTTAAAAAGTTATGTTGGCTGAAAGGGAAAGTTATTATTTAAACAGAGGTGTGTTGTGGTGAGGAGTAAAATGAGATCAGGAAACATACTCAGGTACAATGTTTATCTCTGTGATGTCATCATGACTCTTGGCCACAAATGTTTATTCTAACCTCTCCTGTGATCTGGGATTATTCTAGTTTTCCCGACCACATAGAGTTTAAAAAAAAAAGAAAAAACACTTCACACACTTCCTCATGACGTGTTCTCCCTCTTGAATTGATGTCACACACTGGAGCGTCATCAGATATTAACCTGAGTCTCCATGACCTTGTTTGATATTGAAAACCCAGCAGTAGGGGGAGGGTATACTCTGGTGTTTTAGGGGATGTTTCAGATTATTTAAGATATATTAACAGATTAAATACATTACAGTATACCTGGAGCGTAGGTCTCACCTGCTCTGTTTTTCCTGATCAGGAAGTAAAGAAGCAGATGTGAGAGTTGATAGAAAAGCACCTACTTCAGTCTGAGGTGATTTAAGTTTTTTTGTTTCTTCCTGGAACTCTTTGGCTCAGGACACCACTCCACTGATGCAATGGAAACAACCTCAGTTTAAACCACTCTTTGACCTGATTTATTTCATAACACAAATCACTGGAGGAATGTCAGGTATTGTGTTGATCATAGTTCAGTGATGAATGTTAATGATTGTTATGAGGCTGGTATTTTTAACTGCTATCTTTGCTCACCAAAGCATACCTGGAATTCATTTGGAATGAAGTCATGTTATGATCTGTGCTGCCATCTTGTGGAGGTTCAGCAAATTGCACTATATTGTGGCAGAAATCATGATCATGTACCAAAGTACTATCATTAGTTTCTTACACAGAGCTGAAACAATTATTAAATAATATAGAGGACTGACTGAAAGTTAAAAAGAAACTGTTTTGAAAGTTAATTCTGCGTTAAAGATTTCTTTAAGTAGAAGCAGCATATTCTGGAACCAGTTTCTGATATGTCCTGAATCTGGAGAATTGCAATTGCCTTTTTTTCTACAATTTTCCAGCATGGAATATTATTGACTTGTTGACAGATCAGAGGTACCGAACACACAAAAAGACATTGTTTTAGTTGTTACATTTTTTTCTTCTAAATGTCCGAAACAGATGACCTGCTTTGTTACATCCATGTTGAGTCACTGAGTTTTGTTGTTTACTGCCTTTGTAAGAATGTTTCACACTTCTTTGAACATAATCTCCACGTTTTGAAGAGTGGAATAGTGAGAAATCACTGGCAGGAAAATGGATTGGCCGAGTGCAAAAAAATAAAACTCCACAGAGTGCCTTTGTATGGAAAACAATCAGAATAATTACCAATGAAAATGGTTAATGTCATTGGAATAGTATAATCGTGTTGTTTTTGATGAGTCTCCTTTGGAGGTAAATTTAAATCTTGAGTGTCCTCTGGGTCAAAAGGCTCTTAAGCACAGACAGGGGGGTGAAGAGTGTTTCTCTGATGAGGTTATTTCAAGTCAAGTGGCTCCTCAGGGCTCAGTGTTATTATCCAGATCTTTTTTATTCTGGAAAATGAAGTGAAACAGAAAAACATTGTTTAGAGATTTTATAATCTGATGACATTGCCTCTGGTGGTCTCATTTTACAGGGCTTGTCGTTAAGTCTCTTATTTGTTTTTATCTTTCAAGTCAAGTTCTGAAAATTGTTAATATCCATACTTAAAGCTGTCCACTTGTGATCGGATTACACATGCATGTTAGCCCCAGACACTTTTAACTCTTAATAGTACAAGATACATTTTTGTATTTTATATCCCTATGTATTTTGCAATAGCAGCACATCCAATGTATCCATGTAAGTTAGATCTATTTAAGATCTAAGCTACAGGCTCATAGGAAAGACATTAGCTTAAACACAATTTAAGCTTACTTTGTGTTTCATGGATTATAAAACGCTATGCTGAGCTGTATGAACAAGGCATGGCAGCAAATGTCCACTAGAGGGTGATATATCAATGTACCTGTCCATGGCAGTTCCTCATAGTTGTAGTTTAATATCCTCTGTTGCATAAGGAACAGGTGGTTTAGAGGTTATCTGTCTCTGATATGGTGGGGCAGGATAATAGCAGTGCCAAAAACAATCAATTAGATGAAAAAAGATGTGATTTACCTTTCTCCAGATAAACATGCCATAATTAGCTAATTGGGAACAATGCTTCAGATGAAATTTACATAACTAAAGCACATCTGAACACTGAGGTATTCATCACAATACAGCATTTGGGTGTCATTGTTGTCCAACAACAGACGGTCCTATTCTCATTCATTCCAACCCATATTTTTGATTGAGGCATGCAACATGAAACGATTTGGGTTTAATTGGGTCTTAAACACGGTCAGAGTGGTTTTATTCAAGTCGTTTGCTTGCAAAACCGCCCATCTGTTTGTGCACTCAGTTTTTCCTGGCCTGAACATAGACAGCAGGCGATGTCCCCATATTAGCCAATCAAAGTGCAAACAGCAGAAAGCTCTTAAAACTATAGCACATGTGAAACATTGTAGCTACTCTCAGTGGCACCCCAAAGCATTTTATTGTGTGGAAGCCTATTGTGTTATGATTATCGGGAGAAGATCTACACAGCTATGGAAAATTCTACCTCACAGTTTGATTTGTGAGTATTTCATGAGCAAATGATTCTTGATGAAAACCAATATGTCAGAAGAGAGATCATATTGTTGATTGTAACAGAACCGTTTGTAGTTAGAGTAGACTAACTATTGATTTCCTTGATTGGAGTGTTTAAGCTTATTGTGCAACATGAAAGAGACAGACAGAAAGATTGAGACCAAGTGAGAGACAATAGCTTGGTGTATTGAGTCCCCCTGAGGTCTTAGCATATATCAACATTAGTATAAGGTTTGTCCAACTTCAGCTCTAAATATGAACTTTGACAGTTTTAAGACTTTCCTTCTGAGGGTCGGGTAGTGATGGTCCTCCTGGGCCGTCGCTGGTAGATCATTTGGAAAGAGAGAGGCTTGGTAACTGAAGACTACAAAACGGCATTGTGGGAGCAAAATGAATCACATTTTTTTTCTGTATTATATTTGAGGGGGCGGTTATGATCTATTTTATTGAGCTTGTTTGATTACAATTAAATCTGCCCTGTTGGTAAAAGAGGCCAAACAATAAAAGTGATTTGTTCTGAGAGCCGAACACGTAGCATGTGTTCTATATCCCACAAAAGCTCATCATAAGATCCATTTATTTCTAATGGCTGCAGGAGAAAAGGAGATAGGCTTCATGTCATTTCATATACTGTGCGAGTTCCACTGTACGTTTTACTGCAGTTTCCTAGAAATTAGCTATTCTGCCACCGGCTTCTTCTGCTGTATGATAACACTGACATCAGTGACTCACAGCAGCCGCTAATGGGACCAATGAAGCGCATCAGAGTTTTCTGTGAGAGCTTTGTGTCATTCATAAAATGACACTGACACACTTCTGAATAATCTACGGCTTTAATGAAGACATGTTGTTCTTACTGTGCCAGTTTTCAGCCGTCAATTGGTGAGCCCATCACAGTCTGAGAAATCTGGACACACAAAAAAACACAAACATGTGATGTCCCTTAAAGGAGCAATATGTAACTCTGACACCTAGCGTTTAGAATGGGTACTGCAGCCCAAATTCAAGACTATACTGATATTCAGTACAACCGCACAAGCTAAAGTGTGATATTGTTTTTATACCATGGTTCAATTGTTTTTGTTTATTCAATAACTGATTTGACTTCACTAACCCGACTGGAATTGGACTGTTCCCTTTATCATGAAACCAGTGAAATAAGAGCCAGTTAACAGTTGCTTCTCTCTTCAGTGAGATTCAATGTTACTAGGTTTTTAAATCAAGACAAAGACTGTTCGCTGCTGTGTTTGGAACGCCTGAGGCAGAGGGATAAATACAGTTAAAAGCACTCGTGAAATATCTTTAGTCCAATTAGATTACTTTGTTGTAAAATTTGAACAAAGACAGAGAACAACACGGCTGCACCATAATGTCTCGTGGCGCACTCTTCAAGTGCTTTTGATATTTATGAGTTTTATGACATTCTGAAATGAAGAAGCACTTTTATTCCTGTGGAGTGTTCCCACTCAAAGAATTTCCTCTCTGGCATGTAACTCGCACATCAAGGGAACATATTATAGCTCACACTCTCAGGGCTGTCTCTTTCAAAAGACACAGTGTGTCATCCTACCTCATTCTTGACTTTTTACTTCCCCCCCCTACAGGCCTGAGTGCTTGAACACAATCACTCCCAATCTCTCTGGAATAGAGCCACATCTGTGAGAAGAATGGAAAGGCAACTGAGTGTTTTTCATCATACATGGCACAGCATGAGTCTAAAAACCGAATGAGTTAGCAAATGTTACATTTGTAATAAAACATGAGTATATATGCATGTACTGTATAATCCGCTTAATTCCTAACCCCCTCTATAATGATAAGTTAGCACTTTCCCTTACTCATGGCAGAGGAAAGAAAGCGCTTTAGCCAAACAGATTAGCTCAAAATTAAACAAAGAGCACAGTGTAAGGGGATTTTCTCTGCCACACAGGGCAGTTTAGAAATGAGTATACAGAGGATGTGGCTGCAGCCTCTGTGGTCTTTCATGCTACTGAGCTTTGTAATGATTCTTATTCTCTTAGTAAATGCACATTAGCCAATATGCTGCCTACTCCAAGCCTTTGGATAAGATTTTGAAGGACATAAGTCCCTTTGTAGGCCGCAGAAAAGAACAGTTCAGTTGAGACTGTGTATAACCTCGCCTTGTGACTGAACATATAAACAGTAGATCCAGGGGTGGACCATGCAGGGAGGTTTGCATTGATGATGATGCAATATTCAAATCCCAACTAATTATTGATTTGGTTAATTTAAACAATAAACTATTCAAAATTGTGTAGAACCATTTGATTTAGTCCAGTATCAACCTTCTTAAACAAGCTAATGTGGTGGCTAATTGTTCCATTCACACAATGATGAATGAGTGATACTTATAATGCACTTTTATAAAGAAAAACTTCCCTCTGAAACTATACTTACTCCTTGCAGATAGTATTTTGTTTTTACTTACTACTCTATCTTTCCTATTTGAGGTAAACCACAACCAGCTAGTCTGTTTGGATAGTTAGCCTCACAGTTCTTCTTATCCTTTCCCTATTTACAGTACAACACACACAGAAATCCTTGTTCGGTTCCTACACTGTGCCAAACATTAAAAGTTGAAAGGGGGATTAAGTCACCAATCCGCATATTTGCACAATGGTAGCCTCCCTTTCTTTCCATTCACTCTCCCACCGGGTGAGCCAGGGGGTTATGAGAAGGGGAGCGATGAAAGGTGTAATATCTGGACTGCTTTGTATAGCCTGATGCTCAGCTGCAGATAAGCTCACATTCTGCAGCGTGTATGGCAAGAAATACTAGACAGACAACGCTCCACTTAAAAAAGGAGAGTTGGTCACACGTCTCAGATATCTGAGAGGATGCAGATAAACTTCTAGATCACACATGCCAAGATATAAGTATTCACATGTTGACCTGAAAGTATTTTAATTTGCATTTGTTCTTAATGTCCTTGAAAAAAAGCAGCATCACAACTTGCATTTCTAATAAAAGGCTACGTTAATATTGATTTAACTTATTTTGTTGTTTTGGATCAAGCATAAGGGGGGTTGTGTGGTGCTGTGGTCCTTTTATTCACGGCTTTGGCTCAAAACAGGTAGCTGCTGCTCACGAGTCAGCGGGTGATGGATGGATGGATGGAAGAGGAAAACCCTCTTAGGCTAGAGGAATGGTGAACAGATGGTGAGACAGGAGTTTAATGAAAGGAAGCTATAGTTTGGAGGAAAGAAAACACAAAGCAAAGCAGCAGCAAGACACGAGACGGAATAAAAAAAGACCGGGTAGAGGAAAGGGGCAATCGGATAATAGAACAGCCAGAAGTCAAGAAAGGGTGTTGTAGCAAGCTGGGAGTGCAGTTTGCATGGCTCCACTCTGCGGGTGACTTTAATTACTTTTCAGCGCCACTGCCTCTCCTGGTCATGAGCTGCATGCTCTGATCAGCAGCCTCTGATTATCGTGCCTTTGTGAGGGCTTCTCCCCGCTGTCAGGCTGTAATTATGTTAGTGCTGGAGAGAATCACAGTACGTCAGAAAGCTTACAAAGCCAAGTGCTCTACTCCTCCATGGATATGAGCTGCACTGTGCCGATGAGGTCAAAGGTTAGCAACATTACAGGACAAAATATTGTTAAATATGTTAATAAAATGTTGTTAGGGGATTTTTGTGTGCATTTGCTGTTCCATTTTTTTCTGGTGATGGCAACATAAATGGCAAGGCCAATTGCATTTTGCAGATGACACAGTCATGGCCACATTTCTTGCTGCTTTCCATTTGTCATCGTTTTTCTTTTCGCTAAATATCTATATATATATATAATACACTTTAATTAATGTTCTCTAACATTGAGGGTTGTTGTGCTTTTAATGTATTCCTTTTTTTTATGTCTTCTGCTTGTGGTTATCATTCAAGCCGTTTACAGGATCCTCCTGCACCCACACACATGAATTTATATTCTGTGTGCGTGTGTGTGTGTGTGTAATAAATAATTATGAACACATTGGGCCAAGTCTGTTTTCAAGGCTGACTTCAATCAGAAGGATAAATAAAAAGGGGAACTGCAGGAAGCAGGACAATTCATAATGATTCAGTAAATACATCCATTGGGTAATGCTTATCTCCTCACGTCTTCTAACAAACAGAAGTGATGCCTAACACATCGTACTGCCTCTACTGTCTGAGCTATGGATTGGGGACATAATGATTAACAGTCTCGATGAAAATGCTCTCATTTCCTGTTAAACATACCCTTCCCCATGGTCGCCATGACATGGCTACATGTACACAAGGTGATGATCCATCTCCTTGGTGAGTCACTGTGGGTTCTCAACCTTCTACTTATTTCACCTTTGAGACCATTTGCGTTATTTTTCAATCATGCCAACACTCAAGCGCAGATAGAGGCTACTGCAATATTTTGAAGCCAGCCTTTTACAAGATATCCCTGGTAGTGGTCTCCTTCACACGGCAATCAATGATGTATCAAATTGAGCTTTCTAGATTAAATTTCAAAATCAGAAGCACAATTATTGATTCTTCCAGCATTTCTTAGCTCCATGAGCACAACCAGACAAGTCACCTTCTTCCTTTTATTTTACAGTGTGGAAAGACTTTACCACTGCTGTGAGTTCTCTAAAAACAACATACATGTGGTTGGCCAATAAAGACAATGCCTCACATACAGCATAAAGAATTTCCAGTGTCCTGATCTTGACCACTTCAGTCTGTCTGTCCGTCTGTCTGTAGGGCAGTCGGTCTCCCTCTGTTCCTAAATGATAAATTTCAACAACTTTCTCGATGGATTACATTGAAATTTGTTACAGACATTTATCTACTTAGTGGATGAATTTTAAAAGCATTTATCCCCAAACATTAATCTGGCCCCATCAACAGGTCAACAATATTTCAATTTGTCCAATACATTTTAGCAATGTCAGCTTTCCTAAACACTAAACTGAGATGATCAACATGTTTTCAATATGAGTATGTCAGCATGTCCTGTTAGCATGTATGTTAGCACAATTAATTTGACTAAGTACAGCTACAGAGCTGTACTTAGTCAAATTAAGCATGGCTTTTAAAGTTTCCTCTTTTTTTTCAAAAAGCTCTAAAAACAAATTAAACTGTTGAGTGTTACTGCCGGCTTGCTCCATTTGTTTAAGGGTTGTCTACTCTTTTGTATCTCTGATGTCCATCTTGATTGGCTGATCCCTACATCCCCTATGTCCCAGATCTGACTGCCCATTTCCACCCCCCCCCCCCCCCACCCACCCACCCACCCCTCTCTCTCTCTCTCTCTCTCTCTCTCTCTGCAGGTGACTATTGAAGTGTGTCCAGCCAGGCGGCCCACCTCTGAGCGTCCACATCCCACAAGCCTTTCATTGCATGCATTTATGTGAAGGTCGCAGCCATCCCATCTCGTGTAGCCTCTGAGCCTCAGTCACATCTCTAAGTCAAAAATATACAGTACCTGCAGAGAAAAATCAAAAGGGCCGGGATAAAACCCTCTATCTCACCAAAGTCAAAGGAATCCTGGGATGTTGTACATCTGTCAAGGAACATCTCTGCAGGGTTCTGGTCAATCTCCTCAAATCTGTTTGTGATGCTTTTTTTTTAAACTGATTTATTCAAATAAGTAAAAAAGAAGAGAGGCTATGAGGTAGGGATGTAACGAGTCACTCAACTCAGGATGCGATATGATTCAAGATACTGGGTTCACGATATGATTCTCTCCCGATTTATTTTACAAAATGAGACTGAAGAAAAATTTTGAGATGACTGAAAAAGATTCCTTTTTATTATTTTGTGTGTCCGTGAGAGTCGGAAGTTGGAATTTCCAAGTTACGAGGTTATGCCGCATTTATTTACCTTGGAAATCGGAAGTCTGAAATTTGAGTTATGCCACGTTCCATTTACCACGGAACTCAAAAGTCTGAAATTCCGAGTTTATGTCGCTCACATTTACCTTGGATCTCAGAAATTCCGAGTTCCGAGGTTATGCCGCATTTACTTACTTCAGAAGTCGGACATTCCAAGTTTGGAGGTTATGCCATGTTCATTTAACTCGGAAGGTGTAAATTCCGAGTTACGAAATTATGCCGCATTTTATTTACCTCGGAACTCAGAATTTCTGACTTCCGATTTCCAAGGTTATGCCGTGTTTATTTACCTCAAAACTCGGAAGTCGGAAATTCCGACTTCGAAAAATACAGCTAACAAAACAAAGGTACTCCTGGACGCATCCATGTTGCTTTTCTGACTTGCAACTGGAACGCAGTTAACTCGGGTGTGACAGCGACTTCCGAGTTCCGAGGTAAATGGAACAAGTGGTCTTCTGTTGTGATCTGGCGCTATATAGAAAATAAAATGAAATAACTGCGATTCGTTTTTTCAGAGTGTCGATGTGAACCTTGACACCTTCGAACCGATTTTCAACTGCCTCAAGATTAATCTTGACATGCCTTCTATGAGGAGAGCAAAGACAAATGGAGGTTTCCTGCAAAGAGGCAGCCAAACATTATCACTACAGCAGGGTTTAGATGACACATTGACATTGTCTTATCTAAAAAAAACCTCATCAACTTGAAATGCCATCAGGCAGCTAACTCTTTGTTTTCATATGTTCACATACATTATACTTACATACTTTAGGCCATGGACAGTGTGATCTTGTATCAGATTTAGCTGACTCCATGTCTGTTTTTCTTTTAGATGAAGATAAATCACTCATTCTGGTGGACATTCACAAGACCTTTATTTGATTAGCCTGCCACAACCCACCCGCTACGACACAAAAATGAGGTCGGCCTTTAATTAATAGAGTTTTGACTTCAAGGTCTTGCACAATTTTGGATCCAAGTCTTTGAAGGGCAGTCAGTGCCACTTGGTGAAGTTTATTTGCATTTTTTACAGCCTTTTACCACCAAGCATTAAAAACTTTGGGACTATAGGCCGAGGTTAAGCTGAAAAATTGAGTCATACAGGTAAAATTTTCAAAGCTGCCTCAGACTTAAATTATTGTACAATTTTGTCTCTATGGGCTCCAGGTACAGGGAAATATGCCTGAGGATGTATTTTCATTAACACCTACAATAAAGCAATAAGTGGCTGTGACTCAGAGGTTCAGCGGGTCACCCTTGAATCCCAAATACTGCAGTTCTTCCTGTCTCCATGTAAAAGTCATTTCTGTCCCCTGAATAAAGGTGAGTCAAATATCTCTGTATTGGTCTTCACCAACTGCTGAAGGAAATATATTGGTTTTGAGAAACTAATTTCTTCTCCGTGTTCACGTAAATTTATCTGGGGTTTTTTCCTTGAAAAAGCCATCTGGTTGGAAACAGGATATTTAAGTTCAGTATTCTTTGTGTTCTCAGGACGTCTTTGTGCTTTCTGTCCCAAACACTCAAACAGAAATTGGGAAAATGAAATACTTAGAAGCAGATTCTATTGGATGTGAATGTTTTTAGCTCAACAGCTTAAACTACTGACTCCTTGATTTGACTCAGGGATGATTCTCTTTAAATGCAAGTTTGAGTGTTTTGTAAATTGTACTGTCTCTATTTGTCTCTCTGTCTGTAAATTTGTGTTATTGCTGCTGACTGTCTTGAACAGGTCTCCCTTGGACAAAAGGTTCTTAATCTCAATCGGACCAACCTGGTTAAATAAAGGTAAAGAAAATAAAAAAAATAAAAAAATAAGGCCACTGAGGAGTACTCTCAGCTGCAGCTAAATAAACCCACATCATTGATTGATTTTTTTAATCTTAAAGATGCTCCGCTGGATTAGCATAGCACTCCTATAGCACTCCAGATTTACTTAAAAAAAAAATTAGAATCCAAATTAGACCGTCAGAGCCTGATATGTCTTATTATTTTACATAATATTACTTGCCAAAATTACTTCCCTCTTCACCTGCAATGCAATATGTTAGATTTTGCCAAGTTCCTTTTTGTTTTGCAAAAGCTTACAAAAACTTTCTTTTTTCACAAAATATTGAACTTCCCATCATGTAAACAGACATCAATCAAGTCCTTTGAGCAGAAAGCTGACATGATTTATAATTTGCCACACTATTTATCTATAAAAACATCAACAAAATCAGTTTTACCACAGCCAAAAACCCAACTGTCTACAACCTTCTACAGCTTCTAATGTGACCTGCTTCCTGACAAGAAATAAACACACAGAAGAGTCAGAACGCAGAACATCCTTTCAGAGTGAAAAGAAGATCAGAAGGAGGATGGCTAACTGGCTCCTGGATTTTCACTATACTAGCATCAGTCGTCTTTTCACAAAGCGTGACAGGAAATCCTCCTCATATGTGACGGCCTGTATCCAGGCAACCATAGAATTGGCCTTGACACGTGATTGGAAGTTATCCCCAGAGCTCAGAAATCTTAAAGGCAGATTTCTAAGATACAAATATGTCACATTTTAACCACCTCTTTAGTCAGACTGCTAACCTCAATCAAGCACATGCTTCCGCCTTCACTTAGAGGTGATTATTCTTAAAGTGTACCCAGTAACTGTTGGCTCCGCTGGTCACTTCGGTGGTAGAAAAATCTTCATGTGTAAAAGGGTAATATAATCTAGAGTAAATATTGTCAAGGCCTGAGCTTTTTCATAGCTGTGCGTCTCTTTTGTGCTGTCGTGTGTTTGTTTCAGTTTAGTCGGCCATCTGAGGAGCGAGTGCCCTCGCTCCTGGAACGAACTTCCCTGACACTGTGCAAGATTTTTGTCAAGCTTCTCCCTGAAAGGAAGCAACGCTTCCAATTACCTAAGCAGAGCCAGCCAGCCAGCCAGCCAGCCATCTCGGCTGTTTGACAGATGACTTTGACCTCAGCAAACATGAGGGCCCTCTCTCGTTTGACAAGTACGCCTGCTGCTGAAGGGAGAGGTTGATGGGTGCAGACGCAGGTATGGAAATGGCTTATACTCAGACCGCATCCTGTACAGTGTAAAGCTCAAAGCATGGAAGTACAGGTCACCTACTTCTGTGGCGTCTGTCTTTACCATCTCAAAACACATAAAAAGGAACATTCTCCCTCTAATGATTAATACTCACACTCATATGCCCAGTCCAAATCTCCACACTCACAGACGCACAAACACTGAGGCCCGTTTCACGATAAGTGTGAGTGCTTAGTGCTGCCCCAAGGTCAGATCATCGACACAGACTTTCCGACTCTAAATTACATAATCTCCATGAGTCCACATTTCTGCTGCCTTACATGAGGGACTTAAGGGCACCTCCTGCAGCCACATGTCCGATGTGTCCTTGAGCAAGACAATTAACCACAAGTTGCTTCCGCTGCTTCATCAGCAACGTATGAATGTGTATGAATAAGATTGGTTAATTTTAATGGACAGTTTACACAGCAGCGTCTGGCATCAGTGTGTGAATGTGTAGGTGTGACATGTAGTGTAAAAGCGCTTTGAGTGGTCAGAAGACTGGAAAAGCGCTATACAAGCTCAAGTCCATTTACCCAGAATTAATTGCCAGGTGACGTGATGAACCTTATTGTCGTCCCCTCCCCGAGTGAATGTAAACAAATAATCTGTATTAAAGCAGTATTCCAAGTTTGGGTCAAAAAAAATCATCATAAATTCAAACAAAACCAAACAGGATGTATGGAAAAAAAAGTAGTAGTACACATAGTGTTATCTCTGTTGTGGTTGTTAATATTATGTATTAAGAGTTCTTTATATTTCCAGGACCACAGACTCACTCTCTGCATGCCTGACATCATTAAAGTCTGTGAGGGCTCATCGCTCTGGCTTTAGGGAGGAGATTAGGATTGGAGCTTACTCAACTGTGAGTCTTGAATGCAGCTTCCTGCGATAAGCGGCCGTGAATGTGTATTCTGATTCGTAGGAGAAATGTCACTGTGAGGACAATAACACAACTATGAGGCTTATCTACAAGACAGCACTTTTCCAAACAAATGTTATAAAACTTGCTTTTAAAAAAAAAAAAAAAAAAACATTACGGGAATAATACCAGTAAGACTCAATATCAACAAAGAGAACAATAGCAGGCCATTTCCTTTTTCCTCACACACAGTGTAGTTGAGGGAGCATGTAACCTTGTAACCTTGTAGACTCCCTTGTGTTTCTTGATGAAGTAGATGTGTGGCTCCGCTAATGTGCTGGGATTTTATGAATATAAAAAGTTTCAGAACCGTTCAACTTCTACTCTCCCCACCGGCACAAAACTGAAGTAAATCACTTTATCATTAACAATAATGTTCAGTGTGCCACATCTTTATAAAGTCATACAAACAATGCAGCGTAATTAGAGCACACTTTTGTTGTTTTCAAGTTGTGCCACTGCGTGACTCTCTGTGCTGTTATTAACTTCCCCCCTGTATTACACATGCTGCTAAAACACTCTGTGTTAATCAGAGTTCTTAAACTCCTGCACGCAAACAGGCTCCATCCTTTGTTTTCTGTGCTGCTGTTATTACCTTAATCAAGCCACTTCAAGCAGTGGAATTTTCTCTGTGCATGCCGACCCACAAGGCAGAGAGTGATGAAAATGCACCTTGTGAGTGTGAGCTCATTATTCTCAGTTTTCCACACACTGTGAATACAAATACAGAGAGGATAATACTGGGTAGTACACCTTACAAGGTTCTTTGGTTTTGTTCACTCTCCATAGAGCGATTACAAAGACAACAATGTGTTTTTATTCGGCTTTGCTCCTTTTTTAAACATGGTTTTATAACCCTCAATGTTAGTTCACTGCTGGCCCAGGTTATGGACATGTTTAATCTACTTTAATAATAAAGCCTTTCAACAACCTAATCGTTAAAAAATTTAAAGATTAACTTTTCATTTTAGGATGTCATCACCCTGGTGATCGCAGGAACATAGAGCTGACATTAAAAGAACAAATCAGCAGAAATACAAAGTTTTTAATCATGCAGCTTTCTTAAAACACAGACAGAATTAAGAACTTAATACTAAAGAGAAACATGTTGTTACAGACAATCCCTTAATTATTAATTGTGGATTGTGCATCTCAATTGTCTCTGAATAACTCGAAATTTAAGTATTTTGCTCATAATAACATTAAATCAAATATTTTATTAGTTAGCAGATTTTGACTCTCAAGGTTAAGCTTGATTGTTAGCCTCATATTCTCTCTCATAAGAAGCCTTTCAGGAGGATTAAAGGTTTCAAGGTTAGGATTTGAAATAGGTCTGCCTGGCAGCTGCTGCAGCAGGAGCCAGACTGCATAGTGAGCACCAGAGGCAAAACTGTGAAGCAGTGTCTTTGTCAAGTTTCCGTAAAGCCTTTCCTACAAAGATAAATTGATGAGATAACTTTGGTGAAATATTAGGGAATAGGTTTGCTGCAATAATGCAGAGTGTGAAACACTGCGGTGGATTTTGCATTACATTTAGCTTCAAACCTCTTGCATGTCTAAAAGAGTAGTTTAAGAATACCCTGTGTATAGAATCAAAGGGCTTTGATAATGTCTTCAAAGTTAAGGCGTCTTGAAGATGAACTGGCTGCATTGTTTTTCTGAACTCCTGACAAATACAGGTTGAATATTTACGTTCTTCTTGCTTAGTTTTTGGTCTCCACCAGCTCCCATAGAAAAAGATATGGTACCTGAGCAGCTAAAAGCTCTGCTACGTTCATCAGCTAACCACTAACTTTGTCTGACTGCTATTTGGTGTCGGACTGGTAGTGAAAACGTGTTTCTAGTTTTTTTTTTTTCATTTGCCGGAAATTGATGTGTTGCAGACGAAAAAAAAATAAAATCAGGGTCAGTGGCACGTGTTGTTTTAGGCTAAAGAAAAAAAATGGTTGTGGATAAACTTGGGATCAGGCAGCCTACAACTCTATCAGTTTGTCACATGACAGCTTTCAATTTACATGAAATGTGATCGTTCTTTTGAAATAGTAGTTTGACAGCAAGAGAGCAGAAAAAAAATGACATTTCAGACACAGATTTGGGGCCACAATGGAGGTCAGAGTCCACTCACACATGTCGAAGAGGTGTCTGAGCCAGCTGTTGTCACGATAATTTCCACTCTCCTGACATCTGGATCCACACATTCATGCAAATGAACTGCAATTAGTACGCCGACTCTGATTTGGCCTAGCGATCTCCCCAGACACCAGCAGATAAAGAAAGACAGAGCCAAAGAGATTAAACAGGAGAGCATGAACAATCACTAATAGTGATGTGATATATTGTACCACACAGGCTGACCTTGCTGCAGAGTTAAGTAACACACCAGAGGAGTCATTCTCTTTTTTGGCTTAATTTTTAGTGACTGCACCTCAAATCATTAGCAGGAGAAGCTCAGCATACTGACAATCTCTCCGAACAAATGGCCCTCTATGAAGAGACAGGCGAGGAAAAGCCCTTCCCTCCGCGCTGACTAGACTGCCACTTCCTGATGCTGATTAAGTCACGAGGGGCACCAGAGTCCCAGCTGATTATCACATCTTAACATTTTAAATTCTCTTCTTCTTTTGCACCATCTGTCTTCGGTCTCAGATCATTGCAGCATCCCTGAACTTTGACCTCCACTGCTGAAGTGATTAATGAAAAACAACCTCGAGAGCCACTTCCAGGTGTGATCGATGGCCATCCCGCTCTGATTTCACAATGAAGACGACATTCGGAGCAACACCTCAGTCCTCTGATCGGCAGACAGATGGCATGTGCAAATTCGAGCATGAAAAGCTGTCGCTCAGTACAGTAATCTGCACATCTACTCTCTCACTCCACACACCATCATGATTATATGACCAATATGCTCTGTTCCAGAGAGGCTCGGGAGACTATGCTATTATGGCCTACTTGCATCATGTGCCCTTTTGAGTACTTTTTCTTTAATCAAAAGTTTTAGTTACTTTTACTTCTGACAGTTATCGGTCAAGAGCCAACAGATGTCACCAACAAGATGAACTCATGTGAAGTCTGGAAATGAACTTTAGTTTTGAAAATAGCTGTGTGAGAGGCTGAGACACATTGACAGTCATTATGAATACTCACATGCATTCATAACTAATTTGAAAATTGCCAATGGGTAAACGTACAATTATCTGTGTTTGAAAGAGCATGGCACTTTCAACTATTATTACAGCATGTAGAAAGCTGCATCTGCGTTGGTTTTTAAACAGGACATTGTAGCCTCACGAGGACGGATGAAGCTGATTTCAAATCTTCTCTTTTTTTGCACCTCTCTCCTTTACTGTTTCCCCTTCTTATCATGTTTTTTTTTTTTTGACAGACCTCTCAAGACTGATTGTGTTTTTACATGCAGGCCCAGGGGGATTCAAATGCTACAGTGTAAAGAGATGGCTACATACGGTAATGAGGGTGTAAATGAAGGGGTGCAGCCGAAGTTCAGCTGGAATGTTCCCAATATCAGGCTGCACACATATTGCATATTTATAGATACTTAAAACATTAACAACTCTCCGATTTAAGGGTACAGACAGCTCACTCACTGCACCTTTACAAAGTCTGGATATTATGCTAAACATTAGTTAATGACTCAGAGCTTTGATTCATCTCAAATGGTATTCAGTAGCGTGAAGCTCAGATGAGCTGATACTTAGATCACAGACTTATCTGTGACAGGCACAATTTTACACATGGATTAAGTGAATGAATATGTATCCAAGACAAGATAGAAATAAGGTGAAGACATCAGGACACAATCAACTGAAGCAACTGCAAAGTCATTAAACCATTCAATTGAAAATATCACCACATTAAATAATATCACCATCCAGATGTTCAGATAGGAGCGGATAATTGACTTGATGAAGGGTGGTGTCCTTGTAAAATACTCAAATAGTATAAAAGAAAAGTAATATATTAAATGTGTCTCATTTACTGTGTTTCTCTCACTGCCTGCATGTTCAGCCGTGTTGAAAGATGAAGAAACTGTTTGGCTTCCGCGTCCTTTGACTCCGTTTCTGTGTCCTCCAATTAGGAAGCTTAATGGTGCGTTAACACAAAGGACAAAAGCCTATACTGCTGGGTTACAGTATGTAAATTTGCTTTTGGTTAATCATACGGCAAAGTCACTTTCAACTCAACTGTTCCGTAACATGAGTGAACACTGCAGCGAGACATGACATGTGAAATTTAGCAATACAGCCAGGGCCTCTGAAAGGGTGGCAGGATTCCCACTGAAACCTGATCATCCATCCCAGGTGCTATCCTAGAGTCCTACAGTATTTGCCATCAGCAGGAAAACTACAAACATGACTGTCAGGGACTAAAGATGGAAATGAGCTAGTTAGGTAAATCTGTTAAAAAGCATGTTTTTTTCTTCTGAGAGTAATGTTATTTAGCACATTGTCCCTGATTCAAATAAACTAATAAATTAAACACATTTTTCAGTGAATTTCCTCATAACTTGTGGGAAACAACTCAATTAAAGTGGCTTTGGGTTGACAGCCAGGTAACTCAAAGACCTATCGTCTCCAGATGACCGGTTCCAAGAGCACTGCCAGCCAGAGGCGCCATGGGGAAAGAGCAGGACAGCAGCAGAGATAAACAAAGCTTGGGCACACAATACAGCCACCTGCCTCTTTGGCGTCTCACAACACTCAGCTGTGCCACTTGACTCTGGACCTCAAATGAAAGATCACTGCCTCAGGCAATATTTTGGGCAAAATGACCAGGCAGGCTTTTCAACCATGGGAGTTTAGAGGAATCCAAGAAAATGTTTACTGTGTGGCAGAGGGCACAGCTTACTGTTTATTCAAAGTGTGTTACCAGCAGTTTAATGGATCCTAAACGTGATGGTATAGAGGCAATATATAGGAAAACATAAATAAACAAGTCTTGAGTGACAATGGACAGTCCTAGAGAAATGCTCTTTACTTGGTTCAGTACGACCACTAGCTTACAATGGCTATCTTTAGCTAATGTTAGCTAACATTAAGCAGAGATGTAACAGAGTTGGCTAGTTCACTTTTCACAACACTTCTCTATTCGACCTTTGTTACACACTTTTGTAACCTTTATCTTGTTATATTTGTGAGCACGATGGCTTCTCTAAACGTTTGTTGGCCAACCTCACTAAAAGTTATTTTCCTTTGCCATGTCGCTGACTATTTATTTTGTGTTTCTTGATTGCTTCTCCGTCAGTTAACGGCTTAAACAAATAAAACCGTCTAGTCATTCATCCTTTCACAATATTTTCAACAGCCTTCCTGGACAAGCATGACATCACACTTTTAGTAAATGTCTAAAAGGTGAAGGGGAGATTTTCTGCCATGACTTGACTCACATAGAAATGCTGTGCTGCTTTTGTGCTTGACTCACTGTTAGTGTTGTAGGTGTGATCACACAACTTTTCCAAACATTATTTGTCTATAGAGGAGTTGTCTCTCTAAACAGAATTGTGACGATGTTTAATCTTCTCAACAAGCTTGTTAACACTTGATTTTTAGTTGGTAAAAACCAAAGGCATGCATCAAAATGATACAGGGCCTGCAGTTGTGGGTTTGATTTTGTTTGTGAATTTCCTCGAGCACACTTTTATCCAAAAAAGAAGCCTATTTTTAGATGCTGCACTCCCTTTGAAACAAGTATTTTTCAATACACTTTCATCCTTTAAAAGCTGCATCAGGATATTTTTTGGAATAAAAACTTCACATTGTGACATTTATTGTATTTTTATGTTTACAAAAAACAGAAGTTTTAAAAAAAATGTCACTCATTACATTTGTTTTGGACCTTTTCATTTTCTTTTGAATTTGAAGCGTTTCTGAATGTGCCACGCATTTTTCTTTATGTATCATTCCAGCCTTTGCAGAGCTCGTGCACCTGTTGGGCACTGTACATTAACCATTGTATACATCTGAAAAGTACCGCAAATCCACAGTAATAAATCGATTCCATTTTCTCACTCTTTTACAGTGCAACTCATCTCATCAATTCATCAGCTTCCTATAGAAATAAACACACAGCAGAAGCAGCAGTAAGCTGAGGCACCTGCAGGCGAGCTGTAACAGCTGATTATAATTGGGTAAGCTCTCTATGTCTACGCTTTCACATCCCACCAGGAGGACTGGACTGTGAGGCAGTAAATGCTGGATCACTGCTGCTCCACTGTAAGGGATAACTACACCCTGCCATTAAAGTACAGGAGGAATGGTTGATATAAAAACAGGAGGGAAACACCCAGGATGTGTTTATAAAACGTATCTGACTCACATGTCACAAGACGTGGAGAAAGCTGCTTTTATTTATTGATTTGAATGATTTAAATCTCGACAGATGTGAGATTTTACAAGATGTATAACAAATATGAATTGTAAAAGTATGGACAATATTTCACACAAAAAAGCTCTTAAAATGAAGCTCCCTGAGAGTCACATTTTATGCAGACACAAACTGTTTCAAGGACTCACAGAAGGGAGTTGCTTTCTCTTTAAAGTGCCTTACAGCATTAATGTATCCAGAAGCTTGAACCGAGCAGAGGAAACAAACACAGACCAGCACTCTGATCTGCTTCACTTCTGAAACTAAACATGGTAACAAACAGGAAAAACATCACATAGCTCAACTATCTGCAGTGCAGCGCTCACACAGGATGTTTCTGCATTAAGAACAAAAGGATGTAAGCACTTTGCAGATGCAGCAGTAACATCTGCACAAGCTGCTCTCCTGTCCTGTTAAAAGCCTCTTGGTTCAATTTAAAAGTGTCTAATAGACCTAGAGAGGGCTGAACTTGACGAGACCCTGAGGAGGCTTTACCATGATCTAATTTGATTACAGCGCCGTAAGGAACATTAAAGCAAACGCAGCCATGTAGACACCAGTGAAGAATACATTATGAACTATATATACCGTGTAGATCTGATTATTTCCTTTCATTTTTATGAAAGATGACACTTACATTCGACTGACTGTCATGGATGGTTTCATGGTATGTGTGTTAGACAGCTACAGGTTTTAACTTCAGCATGTCATCCTCATGGAACAACTCAATGCAACAAAAGCAGTTCTTCATCAAAAACTGATTCAATAATGGTTTGACAAAGTGTTGCAGGAAGTGGACATTTGAGAATTGTACATTTATTTAAAGTTGATGTTCAGAGGTAGGACTTTCCTAAAGTAAAAATAGTAGGAGGTATTTTGTTTTGTCAGGTTCCTGTTTTACATTTATTTCAGGTTGGCCTTGAGAGTAACATTTCAGCTCTGTAGAAAGAATACAGTATCATGAAGAAGAAGAAGAAGAAGAGGATACAAAACATAACTAAAAGAGGTCTCATGGTGTCAAGAACCGCTGAAACATTTCTGATATAACTGTAACTAAGAGTCCATCATTGCTGCATATTCAGGGCACAAAGGGCTTTCTCTCTATTAGTACTATGTTTCCTCTCGCTGAGGCTGTATGATACTTTCTATTATAATGTTCCCTTGTGTTCTTCAGATGAAGATTATACATTGGATTTTATATGCAACAACAACTCAAGGTTATTGAACTCAGCTACTGCTATTTGTTCAAAGTGTAATAGTGGACAGATGGTCTACAAATGCTACTAACATTTATAGTAGTTCTGATACAAACAAAGATATAGGGCTGTTCTTTTTATTCTGTAAAACATACTCATCCAAACCCTCCTTCTGTTAGCTCAACCTGAAAGCGTTGCTTTATTTCTTTAAATTGAATGCAGTTTCAGTGCATATATCTGGATTGTGTTGTCAGGGCTGCAGCGAGGTATTCAAGGGGAATGAGGGAACATTACTTAAAGGCCTCCCTTTGTAAATGTAATGCTTTGTGTGTTCTCCGTCTCCAGCTGTTCCTTTAATTGTCTCTCCCTACAAGTGATAGTATGATGGAAACAAGTAGAGCTGCACATAGATTATTTACGATGAAATGTTACCAGATACAGAAGAGTTGTGCGCATTAGTCGCCAAGAACATCCTCAAATGTACTTTTTGTCCTCGTCCTACATCTTTAACAACTATCTGATAATCTTATAAAACAGGAGAAAAGGAGAACATCTTGTTTGTCAATTGGTTTACTAAAGTTGACCAATTGACCCAGTCCTATGTCAGAGTTATGTGCCCCATATACTTAAACAATGGATGAATGATGAACAAAAGTAAAAAGTGAAGAAAGTTTGAAAGTCAATTCAACACTGGATTTAATTAAACCCCAAACTTGCTCACACTGACCTTCAGTGAGTCGATGCAAAGAGCATGATGGATCTCCAGCCTTATGCAGGGCGGGAAAACTGGTTTGACCTCTTGGAAATACAAAACTACTTTACACAGAATTAAAGGCACTTTCCTTATACCGAACATTTTGGGTAAAAAAATATATATATATTAAAAAGCGCCTTTGTGAACTCCAAACGTTCTAATAATGACATAGTAAAATAAAAAAAATTAGAGTTCTGATCCCAAAAAAAGCTTAAGAGGAGGAAATAGACATTTCATTTTCGTTGTTCGTGCAATTCTTAAAAGTGTTTTCTGCTGCAGGTCAAAAATTAAAAGGTCAAACTGAAGAATTCCTCTAATATCCTACCTGTCGCTTTGAGATAACATTAAGACTACAGAAAAGTATTCAAACTACAACCGTTGTCTTTGAGCAGCCAAATCACATTTTTCTATCTTCAAGTAAAAACAATGAGACAAGGAGCCTTGTTTCAAAAAGAGACAGACATTTTACTTGACTTTTTCGGGTACAGTCGAGACAGATTCTGATCAGTGTAACAAAACAAACTCCACAATCAGATGTGCTGGTTTGATAATATGACCCTTAAAGGCAGACACGATCCTTCTTGTTTGCAGCTCTGACACTCAGATGTCTCTGTGAGAGCTCGGGGAGGATCAAGTAGCAGGACACACCATGAACAGGGACACTTTACATACAGAATCCGGACACTTTAAGACAGATGTGTAAAGCTTTTATAAATCTATACATTCTGAGTGGACCAAAAAAAAAACAGGCCTAATGACAAATTGAATTTGTCAGATAACTAAATTCAAATTGCTAAGGCCATTCAGCATCAATGTGTCTTAAGGCAATAATGTTGTCATTTTATCGTAATTGTCATGTTGGCTCCAATTAAAAATTTAAAAAAAAAGTCAGAAATGAGGCTTGCTATAGATTAAAGCAGGGTGTAACAGTTTGGTCTTCTACTCCGTTGTTTGGAAAGGGCACACATCAGTCAGAGCCCTTCACTTTGTATCGCCTCCACGCTGCTGAAATGTGCAGCCAGCTCCTGCAGCACGGCTCTCCTGCCCAGCTGATCGTTCCTCCTCTTCTCCATGATCATGTCCTCCAAACTCTGGAACTCCAGCGTGTGCGACTGTTTGTCCGACATGAAGATTTTCAACCTGTACGGCTGCTTGCCTATCCGGATCTCCCCGCCCATTTTGAACTCCCTCCTACCGAACATACACCAGGCTGCAAAGCACTCAGAGTTCCTCCAGCTCAGCTCTCGGTCCTTTAAGCCCACCTGCTCCATCGCGTTCTGCACCACCATGTCCGCACCCAGAGCTTTGAATTTGTAAAAGTCGTTCACAACCCTGCATCTCCTTCCTTGACTTGCATCCGTCAGAAAGCTGTTTTTCACCTCGGCTCTGTGCAGGTGCACCACCTGGAAGTCCCCAACATAAACCGCCCAGTGTGGGTACTGCCCCGTGGCCACAAACTCCACCAGATCCCCCGCTTTACATTTGTTGAGTAGATTCTCAGGAGAGTAAACCTCCAGGCTGGCACTCTTGGTGCTCTTTTCGTAAATGCATTCATCTCTGTTGTAGACGGCGCACTCCACCTCGTCGCGCTGATCGTAGTGTTTCTCTTCCTGCTTCGGGTCTCTCTGTGTGCCATCCGCCGCGCAGCCGTCCTCCAGCTCGTCGTCGTCGTTGGAAAATATGTAAGAGACACCAATCCGTGGACCCTCTTCCGTGTCCACGCCGTTCGGGTCCACCGTGGGAACTTCTGCGTAACTTAAATGTGACAGCCTGTCCATCTGGTTCCCCATGCCGCTGCTCACCTGGCGGCAGGCTGAGTGTGTAACACGATCTGATGAGCTGTTACCGGTAGCCAGACATCACCACCGTCTGCTACTAAACCTCGCAGGGTTTAAAACTTGCTCAGCCCTGCCGCCAGACAGGGGCTTTGTCCAAATTACGCATAAGAATGATTCCGTGGAAACGACTGCCCGGATAGCCTGATGTTTTCCATCAACAAGTGGAGTTCCGGAGGACAGAACAAACTGGTTTCGATGAGAATTGTCCCTCAGGTGTAGCCATGTAGACTCACCTGCTGTAACACTGCGTAAAGTTCCGCCCGTCAGCTGTCAAACAGGAAACACTGGCAGTCAAAATCCAAATCCTCGGCCGGCTGAGCTATAGGCTATTTACGTCTATGGAGCAGATAAAGTAGTCCACCGCGCCGAGCAGCAGATCCGTCCGGCTCTGAGTTCAGACCTGTGTGTGTATCCACATCGCCACTCTCCTGTCAGCCACACACTGAGCACAGCAACGCTTTTAAAGAGGAAGTGCACGTCATATTCATCACAGCACCTTAAATATCCATTGAGCGTCTCCAAAACAACCTATAAGCTGTGAAATGAATGGAATGACGTGTCTGTGTCTCAAACTTTTGTGGTTTGTGGACATTTTATACATTTTTGTGTTTGATTTAATTTAATTTATTTTTTGCATGTATTACATTCAGTTTATATTTCTTTTTAATTTATAAAAGTGGTTAATTTGGTTTGTTATGCATTCTTTTTAGGTGTTTTTATTTTTATTTTTATTTATTGATATTTGGAAACTATTCACATGAAAAACTCACTGAACATGAATAAAAAGTAAAGTAGGCAAACCTCCATGCTGTTTTATTATGTAACAGAGGCTCTATAACAATTTGTAAATGAACATCTGCGGATATTTTACTGTTCTGGCCACCTGTCCGTCCTTAAATGAACTGAAGCTACTCAGGCATTTGCTCACTCACCATCTCTCGATGGGACCCAAAATGTCTTTATTGCATTTGTAGTGTTATGTAGCCTTCCTGTACACACTGTCATTATGGTGTTTTTCTCACTACTGTATCTCACAAGACACAAAAACAGCACATGCTTTTTCTGAGTGAAGATACCCGTCCTAAAAATGGAAGCGATGCGAGCGAGAGACTGGGGGAGATGCAAACGGTGTGAGCTTGTTCGACAGACAGTAAACTCAGGGAAAGCAACCTTCTTTTTTTTGATACAGAAGCAGAGTGACAGATTGACTTTAGTTTGACCCCAGCACTGAACTACTGGATGAACCCACAAGAGGGACTGATTACAAAAAGTGCCTGCAAAGTCACCCGGTACAGTAGATAAGACAGAGGACATGTCTCAATAGAAAAAGTTATCTTTTTTCCACTCATGAATTCAGTTTAAACAGGTTGAAAGGCCTCATTGTCCATCGTGGATTTAGCAGCTTAGCACTGGGTCCTTTACACGGCACTACATAAAGACTATCAGGTTAATTAAGAGACTTAGCGCTCCCAGAGCTGCACAGTATCCCACTGTGTGATTTACAACCTTATGTAATCCAGATTGAATGTTTTCCCTGATTAGCATTATAAGACCAAGTTCACAGGGTTCAAATTAAATTTCTTTATCCAGGTTTTGAGGTCAAGACAAAATCAATGTTTGAAGATTTTGGCCTGTGACATGGGACGACTGCAATGTCACCTTGAAGTTTTGTAAAGGAATACATGCTTCCAACAGGATGAACCCCAGTTACTTTATCTGCAAGGCTCTCTTCTCAGTAGCATCACCAGCTCAAAGATAACTTTACCACCAAAATTCAGCACTACTTTCATCAAAAAGTTGGCAAAAAAGTTAGACTAGACAGGCATGGATCCCAGAGGATTAGCCCCAATGATTTTGTTTAAAACCTGTTGTTTTTGGTAACACCTTATCACAGGAATTATAATAACATGATAAAACACTGATTTTATTTCAGTTAGACTACAAGTTGACAAAAAAGTTTCCACATTCATGGTTCATTGACGATAACCCCTAAAGACTCACTTTATCCCTTGACTAGAACCCCAACATACCCCATTGTGTGTACATTTTGGTTCAGAGTTAGGTCTCATTGGATGAATTGTTATTAAAGTTTATATCGTCCCAGGGTTTCTTTTAGGTGCCATCATCATCTGGTCAAAAGTCAAGTCCCTTAGTGACTCAAGGCGTTTCCCTCAGCATGCCATCATGCTAAACATCTTCATGTTAGCATTTTCATTGTAAGCATACTGAAGCTAGCATTAAAGTCAAAACAGTGCATTACTTTTTGTTTTAGTAGATTTAGTTTTAGTAGAGTTGTACAGCCTCTCTTTCTGCAGGACTCAGGAAGGTGGATTAACATTTTGGTTACTTGTTACCAAGAAACAAAGGAACTGATCAATGATTTAAGTCTCCTCTCAGACAAGCTCTGGAGGACAACATATTATAAACTTTTACAATGCATTGAGTAAACATACAAGCTCAAACAGAACACTTTACGATCTATGAATTGACCCCAAAGACGGGACCAGCCGGCGGAGTTTAATCAAACACAACTCACAGTAAGAGTGCTGTTTGCTGGTGTTGGGAGATTAAGTCGTGAGTCGTGCCTATTCAGAGCCCTCCTTTAAATCCAAATAGAATCCCAAAATTCCTTTATCAACTTTTTCCTTTTTTGATCATTTTCTGATTAAGTCATTCAAACAATACCGAGTCTTATCTCATTACTAAATATATAATGTCACCATACATTATAATTGCAGTATCCTGATCATAATAATCATATTCTTTATCTGTTTCATCTATACATTATTGTTTACCCCTTTTTATGTTAAATTTTACACATAAAATTCAGGACTTTGTCTGTGTGTTTTCTTGCTTAACATTTCCAGAACTTACTTCTTTCAAGATATGAAACTGACTGATTAATTAATTAACTTATACAGTTAAAGTAAATTTCTTCCTATAATGGAAGTGATGCCCCCTTCTAAATCCGAGGTTAAATAAAGATATAATATCTTAATTAGTTACGCTACAGATTTGTTCCTTTCTGTTATTTTTTAATGCAATACAGATAAAATATGAATAATATCTCTTTGATTCTCATTAAATGAAGGTCCAAACGAAACTGGCATTATGACCCGACCTGACAATGGGGAAGCACAATTCAAAGGAACTTTATCTGCTGCTGTAGTTCCACTTTCACTTGAAATGAGGCCGGAATCATTTCACTGACCTTTCACCAGCTTTGGATCACAAATCATTCCCGTGTAAAACTGTTCTATCTTTCTTTTATTTCCATTATTTTCTCAGTAACGCACATGACTGCTGTCAAAAATAACAAATGTACAGAATGAATGACACCTTCCCCAAGTGTTAGAGCAGGTCTTAGGGTGTAAGCATAGAAATCATCTGTCAGAGTGCTGAAATGTAGCACATTGGATATCTTCTCACAGCTTCCTATCCTCAGGTGGCATGACCCAGTTTACACTTAGTGCCCTGTCGGTGACACACTGTAATTTGTGGGGCCGGGAAATTACTGGAGCAGGGAGACCTGGGAGACCTGGACAATTTGGAGAGGGTCCACAGCCACACATACATCTTCATTTTCCTCCTAAAAAATCATTTTTTCCCATAATTTTCGAAGACTTTGCACGCATGCATCAGACATTGTTTTACAACTTTTTAATCTAAAAGGTAGTTGAGCCAGTGAATACTGAAGGCAGATGGACAGAGCATGCGGACCGCTGTGTCTTGTACTCCATCTGTTCCACCTGGCTTAGAAAACATAGCACGTAAGGGTTATTATCATGTAATGTGATTGGCTACAGAGCCAGTATTGGCTGAGACCAGCAGTACATAACCACAAAGTACATTTCAGGGAGGAAAAATTTATTACATATTTATTTATACTTTCATATACTTTTTACATATTTATTTGTAGTAATATGTATCTGGAGGAGAGGGATGGTGGAGAAAAGATTGGGAGGAAGGGCGTTTAGAAGGAATGTCACTTTCTTTTTTTTCCACCCATTTAATTACATCATTATTAATTCTGTCATAATATTCACAGTCCCATTAAACAAGCTACAACAAAGAGTTTCTAAAATATATGCAGACATATAAAACTAGCATTTTTTTTTTGAAACACTGTGGTGGATTTATACCATGGGAAGATGGAGGGGTATCTGAGATGACCGAGAACTGTAACTAGAGAACAGACAGGCTAGTTTGAGGGGACTCTTCATTGTGAAAGGTGTGAAAACACACCAAGAGTGAGGTGTACAACACACGCATACACAACATACGCATGACAGCTTCTACACAGTCATCATGCTTCAACAGGACCTCATATTAGTCTCTTTTTTTGTGCATTTCAGAGTCACTTCTTTAGAAACAACCACAAGTGGGTCAAAAACTGCACAAGGCTGATTCCAAAAATGAAGACAAAAAAAATCACAGAATGGGTTCTCACTTTAAATGCATGAAAAGTAATTTTGGAGCCACACATCGCTTTATGGGCCAGCATCGTTCTGAGAGGCTGGGTAAAGCATAAGCATCTCTGTCCCACGGGTCTGAGACAGCCTTCACATCGAAGCTGCCTTCCTCTCCTTGGACTCTAGACCTCCTTTTTTTTTTTTTTTTTTTACTACAGGGTGTAAACAGTATCCCTGGGAGAGTGGGGCGAGCTGGAAGAGAGTGCACCACAAAGCACTGCACACAAACTGGAGTGGATCCAGGGGGAGACACTGGCAGCAGACAACAGTGGCAGCAGGCCCGGTCAAACACACAGACATGACTGTTCCCATTCTCTGCTGTTAGGTACACTCAGATAATCTCCTTATATTCTTTAAAAGGGCTGATAGTTGGATGCTTGTGAGCCAATGTTGTTGCTTTCACTGGTTAAATACACTTACTGAAATGCAAAAACATCATTTAAAAAAAAAACATATGAAAATCAAATCTAGAGCTTTGATCAAAGACCTGTCAGTTTATGATTGGCTGAGAGTCATAAGGCAACTAAATTAAAGTAAAACACATTCAAAAAAAAAAAAAAAACATTAGACATAAGAAGAAAATGGTCTTTGGTGTTCTCTTTAACTGAGAAAAAAAACATTGAAATAAAAAAACAGCAGTTTATTTGATTCCCACTTTTTTCCTCACATGTCTGAGATCCCAAAAGGAAACCGTTTTAGTGGCAAACAGCTCTGAAATAATGTGCGCGGGAATATTACCGGAACCAACTGATACAAATAAAACATGAAATCGACTTCATCCACAGGTCTGACGAAATCCTGCGCAGTGCAAATAGTAAATGCTCCCAGTATTGAATGCGAGTGAAGAGGAGAATACTTTTTTTTAATGGTGCATGTTTTTTGCAACAGTATCATGCATCATCAGATCACCTAACATGAGACAGCACAGGAAGGGGGGGTGGAGGTCTGGATTTGGACTCTTCTTTATATGCATATCGTCAAATGATTCCTGAAGGAGTTTGTTCAACACTTTTTTTATTCAGTGGATCATTTTTTTTTCCAGAACATCTACACAATATCAACCACTTTACACTCTGCTTTCAATGATCACAACACATCCAATGATTGAAAGGTGGAGCTGGAGAAAGGTGGAAAGTACAGCACTTCCACTTAAACGCTCCACCAGGTGGTGTGCTGTTTACCTGCATCACTGTTATATAACGTGATGATAGCACCACTCCAAAAAAAAAAAAAACACTGCCGTGCCACGAATACAAGAAACCACAGAGGGGAAGGGGTTTCAAACTAATCTCAGGAGGATGATTCCTCAAACAGTGATGACAAAGTGCCGGCGAGGACCTCCCCATGACTTGATACTGACGGACATGGATGAGCGTTTCCTCGTGAGCAGATATGAGGATGCAGTGTTGGACCTTGGTTAAGAATTTTTTCCTCATGACAAAATCTGTGTGTTTTTAGTTGGTTGGGGGGAGGGGGGGGGGGGGGGGGGGGGTTGTCGTTTATGTGGGTTGATCCTTCTGCAGAGCTGAGATGTCCAGAGGAGGGGGGGCCCGCCCGCTCCACTCCTTCAGCTGCCCTTCCTTGAAGAGGAGGTTGATGGCGGGCAGAGGGACACCGGACTCGGCGGGGGGCTGACTGAGAGGGTTCGACACACCGCTGTCCATGTCACAGGTCTGGTTACCGTCCTGCCAACAGAGGAACACGAGTCACAGATCAAAACACAGTGGGATGTATGTGGGACAAAGGGAACTTCTCTCTTTCTAAAATAAAAACAAAAAACAAGTCAGTTCAAGAGTCTGTAGATAGGAGTATAGGAGTTGAAAAATGAAGAAAGGGGCAGAATGCTTTCAATTTAAACTACTACCTTTCTGCTTAACATTTTCACTTCAATCGCATTCTTAGAGTTACACTTTTACAAATAACTAGGATTGCTCGAACCAGCTGTAAACCCATTGCTAATTTTATTTTTTTTAAATATTTATTTTTGTGCCTTTAATAGAGAGATAGGACAGTGGCTAGAGTCGGAAATCAGGGAGCGAGAGAGAGGGGAATGACATGCGGAAAAGGAGCCACAGGCAGGATTAAAACCTGGGCCACCCGCTTGGAGTACCAAGACCAAGGAGTATTAATGCTCTGTCTTTTCATTTACATTTGACTAGAATAAAAATATATACCAGAATACAAGACGTTTATTCTCTGTAGTTTATTCTTAAGCTGGCTGTGGGTCATATCATCAAATCTGTATGTGTTAGATATAGTTTAAAATAAAGAGAGGTAACGATTCATCGAAAGAATGTGGTCTGAATGATCTTGTTTCTCATGATAATGATAAAATAAAGTGCTCATATTTATTGAACTCCTTTCAAGATTCTGTTTAGATAACAAATTTGTGTTTTTTCCACACTGTTACAAAAATCCTGTCCTCAAAGATTGTCGTGGTTCACTGCCTGAATGAAAGTTTGAAAGAATTGGTCAAGCCAAACTCTCTACACCGCATACTGTAAACATCGTTGTATCCAAAACAGATTGGAAATGTAGTAATCGACTACATTTATAAAGCATTAATGTTGATTAAATCTAAATCACTCAATCTTAAAATCAATCTCAACTTCAGATATCTTCGCTCTGCGTTGTTTCTTCTCTTTCCTCGAGTATTCTCAAGTGTTCCCGTTCAGAGAGAGCAGAGTGTTTTTACCTGGAATGACTGAACGAAGCTCAACACCTTCAACGATAGCTTTCTGCTCGAGTGAAGAAGCTCTTGAAGGCTGAAACAACAACAACAACAACAATAACAACAACAACAACAACAACAACAAAGATTTAGTGTCTCCTCCCAACAACACTTATCTCTCTCTAAAACAAAAGTCTGAAACTTTGGAAGATGCTTGGTGAGTTCTTTTTTTTTTTTTTTTTACCTTTCGCTGCTGCATAATTTATGCGTGGCGATTTTTCGACACACTTTGCGGTTGAGCTCGGAGCTGAAGAGAGGCATGCCGAAGCACAGTTCGAGAGGGACCCACTCGTCTTCAGAGGAAAGTGCTGAAAGAGAGATTGTAGAGGGAGAGGAGGGACGAGGGGAACATACATGACGACATGAGAAACCTGAACCTCTGCAGTTCAGCCACGTCTTCACTGTATCTAACATCATCTATAACTCTAAAACACGAGACTAAATGGAGTGAATATCAAATAAAAATACAAGTCTAACAGGTAAACCTACCGTCTGTCTTTGCTTTGCCTTCCACGTTGTTTTCTTCTGTCACCAGCTCGAAGGACTCAGTGCTGCCGTTTGTGTCCAGGCCTCCACCCAGATGTGTGTCCCCTTTGAACAGAAGCAACAAGTGTCTACTTAAGCACAAAGTTGATAGGAAATGATTGGACCTTCAGTATTTAAATATCACCGCCAGGGGGCTCTCGATCAAAACAATAACAAAACATGACGTCGAGGCTGGCGGGGAATCACGGGAGTAATCTCTGCTACCTCCCCCCACCCCCGATGGAAATGAACTATGAGTTGACCGTAGTCAAGACGAACGGGCAAAACAGACCCGAGGAAGCTGTTTATTGACGATGTGTCAGGGCAACTGCCACGAAATACACTGGGCATTACAACTATAAAACTATGGATTTCTCTAGCTTGGAGAACTGTTGGAAATATTTGAGGTAATTTAAATACTTAACAAAAAGTATATATAACATAGGTTTAGTCCATTTTTTATTAATGGAGATATTTTTAGTGTTAAAATTCTACACATCACACCTTTAACCTTTAGTTTATACAAAACTGTTTCAGTTAGGTAACAGAGGTCGGTTTATAAGAAATCTACTGCAAGCCTTTAACTAAAACAGACATGCTCTCTCTTTAGCTGAGCCTGCGCTGTCACCTACATGGAGGAGGGGTTACTGCCCTTTGTGATGTCACAAAGGGAAAATTCTGAAAAGTGGAGAAGGATGGACCTTTCTCATAATCGGGGGGTTTGTAGACAGACTAAGGACACATGTTAGTGTGAGAAAAACATGAAGTGTATTTTGCATAATATGTGACCTTTAACATTTTTGTAACCCACTGAAAAATTTACAATTTTTTATATGTATTAACAACTTTGTTCTCAAATAGTATTTTTTGTTTGCTTGGTATTTGTAGTATTTGTGCCTTTTTCATTTGCCAGTTTTGTTTTATTGTTTTGTTTCTTCATTATGTTTCATTGAACTTTGAACTACTTTCCTTTATAAAAGATTCAACACAATGCAGTTTTCCTCACATTATTTTTTAGTATTGTCTGAAAAAAGGAACACTCCATCAGAATAAAAATCTATTTCAAACAATGTGTGATCTCCTATGTCAGCAGGGTTTAATGAGTAAATCTGGAAGTAAAGGTTAATACTGTTCGATCCACGGCCATTAGCAAAGGCTATCACAATCAGAGACACAATTATGCAGACAGACAGGATAATTAAAGTGGACTGTGAGGCAATATTTATCTAGTTTGCACCATCAGTGCCAACAGCCATCAGAGGTGAGAACATTGTTGCTGATTTAACTATGCATCTTTTCTCAAATTCACACATCTGCACGCTCCCACCTCTGCACTCAACCGTGTCGCTGGCCCGGCGGCGGTGCCTGTTGTTGGAGTTGAGCATGGTGATGTAGCCACACTGATGCTTCAGGTCTACCTGCTCCTTCAGCTTCTGCAGGGACTTGTGTGAGCACATGTTGGAGTAGGAGAACTCTGAACAGGGGGAGGAAGCAACACGGACAATAAGAGTGATGCTTTAAGATCCTTCTTTTGATATCTGCAGAGCATATAAAGTCATATCCAAAGCAGTTTCTCCAGAGCACGTTAAATCCTGAGTGTGTTCATATTAAGCTTAAAATAGACTTTTGCATATTAAAATAATTTAAGCTATCCTAGTCCAAATCCTCAAAGCTTGAACAGAATGTTTGAGTCACCAGAGGAAAGAGTTCAGCTTGACTGAGGTTCTGTTAACCATTTATCCACAGCATGGCTTTGAATATATCAATATAACGTCTCTATAATAATAGTATTATGAGAATCATTATATAATGACTGAATCCTGCATTATGTACTAAAAAGTGCAGCTTTAGAGTGAAAGAAAGTTTTAACATCACCTCTTTTTTCTGTGACTATTACATTCAAACACTGAAAGCTGACTCATGCATTTATCCAGTTTCTGTTGGTATGACTCAGTTAAAATATGCTCTCATAAGACTTCACAGGATTTGGACTAAATTACTTTAATAAAGATAATTATTCAGTCTCACATTGACTTAGAATAAGCACATATAATAACAACAAACGAGCTGCAAAAATGTTAACACAAGAAGTGATTTCACAGATTTATGCAAATGTAATAACTAACTCACCTCCTTTCAGGTCTTCCTCATCGAAGGGGAATGGGATGTGAACTGTTTCTCCATGGCCATGCATACCATGACCCTGAGGATTACACACACATTACAGATTACACAGTGTATACAACATACAAGGAGTGGATACAAAACACAAACAAAGTTCGTATTCACTTAACAGAAATACCCTCTCTGTAAAACGAGGGTTTTCTGTGTGTTTACCTGAATAAGCACAGCAGAGTGTGTGAGGGCGTCGTTGAGCATGGTCAGCACGTTGGATGTTGGGACGACTCCGGGGTCATGACCCCAGGATGTGATCAGCAACCGGTCGTACAACTGCAACAGAAAAAAAAAGGGTCAAGGAATTGTTTCACAGCTGCTGGTGAGAGACAGCATCACAGCCCTCAACACAGAAAATCATGCTAGACGATTAGTAGAAGTCATATAATATTAAAAATTAAAGATTCAGTTGAGTTTCACTCATAGTTATGTTCAGAGCAAAGAGTAAAGTATTACCAGAAAGTCTACAAAAGATGTTTGTTTTTAGTTGAGAAGATGAAGAATGTTTAATTTGAAGCATCAGTTTGCACGGACAACTTTAAAACAGATGTTTATTTCTGTTGTAGGAATCAAAGTGTGGAAATTCTTTAAATAATGATTTGAAGAGCTGTGTGCAGATATTTCACTTTAAGAAAATGCACAAGGAGAGAATTATAAGACTGTATGAAATTGGCAGTGAGTTTGTTTTGTTTATTTTCTCCTTATTTATGTAGAAGTGAAGTCAAATATTTGTTTTATGTTGCCATGGTTTTGGTTGCCAAGTGATTGTAATTGGACAGACCATCTAGATAATGCTTGTTTTTCCTTTTTGAGTTAGGGGCAGGCAAAACAGGATTTATTTATTTAATATATCCGGTCAGAAAGACATGTTGGTAGGAAAATCACAGTTATAAAAGCAGGAAAAGGAAGCACAAGCCTCAGTGCTCTCCAACCAAAATAACATTTCCACACTTCTACTGGGTAAAAATATTAAACAATTAAACCTCTGCGCTACTGCTTTCCTTCTGACTTTGGAAGGACTAAAAGGGGTGAAGGTGACTAAATACTCTAAGTTTCCTGTAAAAAAATATATATGTTAAACTAAAAGCCAAAAGACAACAAGCATGAAAGTACATGCTGCTGTGTTCTCATAAAGTGTCCCATTTACATATTACCTGTCCTCCCATGGGAATTCTCCAAATTCTCTTCTGTTTCCACTCTCACATTCCAAGGATAAGTGAGAACATTTCAAAGACCACTTAGAGGCCTCGGAGGAAGAAGAAGCAGGTGCACAGTGTGGTACAGCTAAGATTGTGATGCCTGTTCCCGTTTGATCGAACAAAGGATTCTTTTTCTGATCACAGATGGAGGTTTTCTTATCCAACTTCAGGGGAGTTATTAATACCACATCAGCATACATTTACTCACTCGACCATGTCCGTATGCTCATTAAACCTACCTGCCTGATTAATCATATGAGCGGGCTTACCTGGAATATGTCGGGCAGTTTGCGAAGCCTGGAGCCTTTGGAGAGCAGCAGAGAGGGCGGGCCTTGGCCGGTCACTTGGTACAGGTAAAGCTTGAACCAGATGGAGCTCACCTCAGGGATGGCCGGGCCGATGTGCTGCAAGGAGGAAAAGAAAAGATGTACACACCATTAAACAAATGCAAAGACATCCTCAGACAATCTTATTAACGGGAGACAACAATCCAAAACACAAACTTTAAATGAACAAGAGATGAACTGGGACAATTTGTGTCCTTGTCAGAGATGCAGAGACTGAAACTGCTTTTTAGAGATGTGAGCAAATAAAATAATTAATTCAATTCTGCTTGGTTGGATCCCAGCGGTGCGAGAATAAACATCAACGTGAGTGGAACAACAACAGTTTAACTTTTTCTCTCCGTCTCTCTGAGCTCAGTTAGACAGCTGGAGTGAGGCCAGGCAGAGGAATTACCCATGAGCCTCTCCTCCCCTCCTCTCCTCTCTCTTTCTCTTTGTGTAGTTTTGTTGTCAGGGGCAACAGAAAGCTGAGTGCCCACAACCAACATAGTACACACACAAAGTCACAAATAACTCCAGGCTTACAAGAGCACACACAAAGAAAGAGGGCAAACACAACAGACCAAAAATATAAATGCATGTGGAGTAAAATGCAAACACACAACTCTTACACAGGCAGCATTTGATCCAACAACCCCTCACGTCACACAGTATCCCTCTCTCCCTGTCTGTCACCCTGAAGGCATCATACCTGAGGCGTGCAGCTGCTGATGGGTCTGATCTCGTTGCTGAGCGGGGCCATCGAGACCAGCAGCTTGTAGTTCTTGTTGAGGACGCGGCTGCAGGTAGCCTGGTCCAAACCAAGCAGGCTCTCACACCGCAACATGTCCAAGGGGAAACCTGAACAGGGAAAAAACACAGACACAAACATTCATATCAAATATTCTGAAAAGTTGGAGAGAAGGGAAAATGCATGACGTTCACTTTTCTGTGTCGTCTATGAGTACGTATCGGCATTGAGAGAGTTCATATGTTGAATCTGAAGTACACGATTGCGTCGACCATTTACTTGCAGTTCCAAAACTTTATGCTAAGCTAAGCTAGCCCGCCGTCCTCCAAAGTAGTATCAAAAGAGATTAAATGATTATATTTCCCAAAAGAAATCGTGAAAGCTTTTTTTTTTTTACAACATGCCAAACTATTCTTGTCCAGTATGTGACAAAAGGAAGAGGAAGGAGTCAAAATTAAAATCCTGAAAGTTCCTCTGCCTCCTGTGAGGACACACCGGAAAATCTATTTCCTTTTCATAGTTGAGGTGTTAAAAAGTGTTCCCACTAAAATGACTTGTAAAGAACATCATTTCCGAGTACGTCTTAAAATGTAACAATCAAGTTTCCCTGCTGCGCAGTAATCTAAGAGGAAGGAGGTGTATTTGAACTGCAGAGAGGTGTTCCATTAATCTGGGGTCTCGTGCAGCTAACAATCTAACGCTGTGTCTCAACAGCCACTCAGCATGTAGATTTCCTGACTTCCTGGGATGAATTAAAAAAAAAAAAGAGCGGTCCAACCTCCATTCAACACACAAGCATTTTCTTTCCATCTTAAGGACAAACCTGACAACGCTAACATTTGAAATGTTACAACTCTGCATCATGATGCAGTTATTTCAGCAAACTGGAGAGCTATTAGTTGAAAGTAAATCAGAAGATAATCAGTTTATTTTGTACAGGCAGAGGTAGTAAGCCACAGTGAAGCCTCTGTGTGACTTATTTTTTACAATCATACAGATGTCACTTACATATTGTCATGTGACAGCAGGATATTTACGCCCCTTTTACGCCTTGTCTGAGGTAAGACATGACGTAAAATGAATGAGCCGAAAGCAGCAGACAAAGCAACAGAGTCTGCTATACAACGCTATAATTAGAATATTTGCCTTTATATCAATGCTACGCGTAGTTCAACGGAATGACGACATCAACTAAAGCGCACAGAACAACATACTGTACTGGAGAACAGAAAACATAATGCAGCTGTTTTATTACGTGCTTGGAGATTGAAGACGGTCACGTGCATACACTCTATGCACCGGGCAGCAGTAACAATATATAAATGTCACCCCCACCCTCCTATTGGCTCGAGGGAATTTTCCAGATAATATCCTGCTGCATCTTAACATCTGCTCACTCCGACTTGCTACGGAAAAAATAATAGGGGGCTGGCAGGAGAAACTCGGGGTGAAGTCAGAGCGAAAAATGTGTCTGTTTGTGTTCACATATACAGCTCCTCTGGGAAAAAGAAATTGTGTGAAAGTCCTACATCCCTCCCAGAGACGATAGCCATAAATCCATACCAGTCAAGCTTAACAGATGCAATGAAGTGACTGGAATCAATTAAATGGCTCTCCCTCAATATGAAGGGCAATATGCCACTTCAATCAAATACAGCATGTAATGAGACGACTGCTTCATACTCTGTATGTCCTACATCTAATGTACCTGCTTTTTTAGACTCTGCAAGTGTCTAGTGCTCTAAAGAATAAGTGTGTCTCAGAGCCTCTGGGCTGTCACTCAGAATTCGTTTTGATTATTATTGTTCAGTATTGCACTGAAGAACAAAGGAGCAAAGAAGAGTCTAGTCTGCAGAGAGGTTTGCTGGCAGTGTAAACTTCCCTCACTTCCTCAATGAATAAACACCGGGATCATCACAAGACTTTTGTATCATTGTGGGTTTAGTTCAGCCTCTGCCAGCAGCCTCTCAGTGCATTCTCTTTTTTCCTGGAGCAGCGGCTGAGGAGGGCTGAGAGATAAGACAATCAGGAGTGAGGCAAGCCGCCAAGAACAAACAAACAGCATCTGGTGTCACTGTGGTAGCTACATAGAAACTAAGAGATTTCCTCTGCTGCTCCCCCTAGAGACACAAGTAGAACAATACAGCTTTACTCTCAGTCTGCCTCTAGATCCAGATATATGTGCCACTAGTGTTCAGAGAAACTCTTCAGACACAGGTGAGAGATGAGACAGAGGGCAGAGAATCACACAAAGACAGAGAGAGAAAGAGAAGATCCACGTCCTCTTTGATTCTTCAAAACACTTTTCAGCTTCACTCACCGTCCCATAAAAATGTCTTTGAAATGAAGCTCTGGATTTTAAAGCTCAGAGTTTCTTTTCGATAACAGAGTCAGGATAAAGTGAACAGTAGACACTAGATACCCCCCCCCCAAAACTGATTTGTACCCTGATTTGTTCACAATGATACCTTAAATTAAAAGCTGAATAAAAAAATAAATCATGCTTTTCACTGAAAATAATAAGCCTTCTGTTGTTTGAAGCAAGACACAAACATTTTCATCAAAATTCCTTCGACCAGAATTACTCTTCATCCCATTCAATCTGAATTATCACTCTGACTTACACATGCAGGTTTAAAAGTGATTTTGAAATAACTTTCTAAAGTTGGAAGCCTTAGTCTTCACACATTATTTCAAAAGCCGGTAGAGAAAGTAACTTTGGGAACCAAGGAAACTGTAGGCAAAGGCTCAAAGGCCAAAGAAACCCTGAAAACCAAAACGTACATACAGTAGTCTAATTGAAGCTGCTGGCCATCACATGTGTAGACATGTAGTGTGGGAGAGGTTGGACATGTAAATTGTATCTGTAAATTTACCTATATTTGGGATATCAGGTCCCTGATCCTGAGTCAGTTCTTTGTTGTAGCGCAGGAAAAGGATGGTGTTTTTCAGGGTCAGAGCGTGGTCAAAGTAACGCTGGGCCTCGCCCTCTGCTGTGCTCTCCACCTGGAGACAAATAAACAGAGAAAACAGTGTGGATGTGCATCTACAGTATGTGGTATACCTGTTTCTTGGCAGAGTTAAACAAAAACACAAAATAATCTTGCTTTTCCGTCTCACCTTCTCTAACTCAGCCAGGAAGCTGTCCAGAGTCTCATCAGACAGCTTCCCCACCTCAAACATGGTCACAGCATGACTCTTCAGGTTCTGATAGGACACAGACACAAAGCATTCACAATGATCAAATGTGTATTATCAAAAGAATCCTGTCTCCGTTAACTTGGACTCTGTATGTTCAGTCACCGGAGAAAGGTTGCCCATCATCAGGAAGGCTGTGAGAGTGGAGTCAAAGAGGAAGGCGATCCTCTTGGTGGGTGCTACTGGAATGCTCAGGCTGCTGACGCTGGCTGTGTCTGCTGCAGGCAGAGAAATCACACACCAAGAACATCCATCAACATGTATGAAATATCACAGCCTCATAGAAGTAATAAACTGACACTTAAGATATGAGTCATGTGTTTAGAAGGACAAACACAAACCAAGCCTCTGTCTCAATTGCTTCACACAAATGAATGTGGTTGATAAACAGTGCTGCATAACAAAGGCAAAATTAGACCAGAAATAAGACGTCTTCAGACAAAAACATCTGTTAATGAGCGAATGACTTTCAGAAGAAGAAGAAATGAGTGTGCACACTTCAGGTTGTTTGTGTGTTTGCGTTTGTTAAAATGTGTAACCCCCCAATGTCCACATAGTCCGGCCTCGCTGTGTTCCATCAGCACTAGGGTTTAGCTCCATCCTACTACGTGTGCCCTACCCCACTGGACCTGTTTCTGAAGCATAAGCACAGTCTCACAGTCTCACAAAATCACGACAAGATCATGCCGGAGTATAACAAAAAAAATGTGAATCAACATGTTGCTTTGTCTTTCTGTGGACAATCTGTTGTTTATTCGATGCCTATTTTGACGTAATGTTGATAAAGTGATGGAATATACGATCAGGAGTTTGTATATTGTGTTTTATTTTGAAATTGACCGGATACTGTGCATTTTTTTGTCTAACTTCATGTCTGGGTCGATCTACTCTGTTCAGCTAGACGCGTGCTTCACGTCTGCTTGTAGTAGGTGCCGCCTGCTGTGGTATCACAATCATTGACTAGAGTGGGTGCTAACGGCACCGTAGTGCGTGGCGCAGACAAAACGCAACGCCCACAGACTATGTGGAAATTGCGAGTAAGGGTGGTGCATATGTGTGTGTGTGTGTAGGCAGACTGACCTTGATCTTCTAGACTGGTGGTGTCGGTGTCTGTGGCTGAGGAGCCTCCCTCCATGACAGGACTGCCCTGCTCCCAGGACAGCAGCATCTTCTGAGGGTCCATGGTGCTCCTGACACAGACGACACAGACACTTCATTAAGCTCTGGGGGCATGTTTATCCGAATGTTGCAAAATTTAGAGAAATAAAGCTTCTCTAAAAGATGAATGGATGCTAAAGACCCAAACTACTATTTTCTTATCACATGAGAGTAAGGATCCTAAAATAAGTCTTTGACTGTCTCATGAACTTAAAATGTGCTTTTTTTTTTTTTTTAATAAATGGGTTTCAACAGATTCTTTCCAAGAAAAGATCAACTTGGATTATTGACCACCTGCACACCCAGCACATACTTGAGCCTGTTGACAGATGGGGCATTCTTCCAGGTGGGGTGGAGCTGCTCAGAGCCCAACACCTGACCTTTCTTTACAGCGAAGCCGAGGCGACAGTACATGGAAACTGCATTCTGCGAAAACACAGTAAAAATGCAGTAAAAAGGCATTCTTAGTCTGATATTCCTTCGCTGCTATAGTTCAACAATCACTGACCTGTAGACAAAACTGGACCTTTTAAATAGAGGAGGATTTAACGCCAGATATGATCAGGAGAAAAGCGATGTTATTGAGAGTATTTCATATGTTTTCTGGCTGTGATATTCTATTTGACAACAGTAATTGCTTATACTTTAAAGAAAGGCAATTTGAAACCTTCTAAGACTTAGAACTCTATTTAAGATAATGTAAAATAAAATCCCTGCATTGTGAGAAAGGATTACTAGGATTACTAGGATTACTAGTTCTGTGAAAGATGGATTGATGTGAAGTCCTGAGTGTTTCTTTTGAGAAGGAACAATTAAAAATCAAAGCTTGAAAATAGGACACTAAACAGGTGGTAGTGTCTACTTCCAATTAAACTGCTGGCTGGCTTTTTCATGATTTCTTTCATTCATACTGTCATCTGCCTGCCGAGCATTTTTAATCTCGTATTCAGCCCGAACACGCCACCACAGTCAAGTATGGTGGGCTTGATTACTTTCTGAACCATCCTGCCCCCACGGGTGCAGGCTGAGGTCAACTCTCTGTCACCCTCTTATCATATCAAAAGTAGCACAAGCTTCAAGTGTCTCAGGCTGTGAGTGTAGTCATTACACAAGAGAAAGTTCAGCTTAAGTCACGGCAGGAAAAAGTTCAGCACAAGGGAGACCTCTCAGACATTTCAATCATCTCAGAAGTCACAGGGTTCCTCCTGCAGACGCCGCCTTCCACCACTTCTCATAAGTGCTGTGTTTCTGCAGCAGAGATGAGATGTGACTGAGGGACTGCAGAGTTCAGCTCTTCACGCAGAAGGTCAGGACTCTGAGAGGGAGTCTTGGCTTCATGTCTGATGGGGAGTGAAAAGGAAACTGGGGAAAACTGGGTCATACTGGAGCACCAATTCAACTGGAATGTTGCTGCTCGGCCCTCTGGTAGAGTCACGGGGCAGGAGGGACCTAACCTGAAACAATGCCTGTGTGTGTGTGTGTGTGTGTGTGTGTGTGTGTGTGTGTGTGCGGGTGTGTGTGTGCAGGTCTATCTCACATGTGCTGAGGCTGTGAGTATGTTTCCTGAAAGAAACAGCCAAATTGTGCTGAACTTTCTACTTTCTACAACAGATTCTGGTGCGAAATGGTTTGTTTTTGTTTTGACCAGAGAAGGTAGGCATATCAAGCCCCCCCCCCACACTTCAGTTTTGGACACCCCTCAGGGCCACCAACAGGTGTTGCAGTGATGGAAGTAAAAAGCCTCAGCTTTTTTCTTATAGGCTAAACAGACCAGAAATGTGGTCAAACTAAGATTAATATTGGAGATTCTTTTGAAAAATGAAGGGAGGTTGGAACGCTGAAAGCTTTCAAGACCGATGTAGAGCTGATTAAACACTGAAGCTTCAGTGTCCACAGCATAGCAGTCTGCATGCACACTGACTGCAGAAGGAGGGGGCGAAGGAGATAGCGCTCTCTAAATGTTTAGAATTTTGACTGCAGTACCCATTTTAAACGCTAGGTGTCAGAGTTACATATTAATCCTTTAAAATGATAGTAAAGAGAGATTTACAGCGAGTAGGCAGAATCCAAACTGAACAAATCAAACCTTAAAAAAAGCTTATTTTAAATAGCGATAACACCTTTGTGTTAAATTGGCTTAATCTTTTTATACGATGCCTTACTGAAGTATAAATATATGGCACAAAAAATTAATTATGAAAAATAATAAGAAAGGCTGTTCACTTTATTTATTTCTACAGTTTTATTGTGTGCCTTATAAAGGCATGCAGAGAGGCAAAAGTACGTCTCAAAATCTATTCAATACCTCTCGTCTCATGAGACATCGTCTACAATTCCTTTTTCTGGTTTTCACCTTTCTTTTCCTGGGAAACTATATTTCCTTTTTAATACGATGTCATCTGTTATATTGTTGATTGATCCAACCTTCAACCTGGTTCACTCTTGTACCTGCCTTTTTAGAAAATCCTAATAAATTAAATTAAATTAAATTAAATTAAATTAAAAAAAACTATTCAGAACCACAACAGAACCAGTGAAAGTGACATCCCTCTTCCAGTCAGTGTTTAATTTTAAAGTTTGCTTAAACTGGCCATGTTCTCACATTTATACATGCACATTCAGGATGCATACCTTTACTAAGTCCAAGTCAATCTCCAACACGTTCGCCAGCTGAGAGCCACCAGGAGACGGACGATCATGAGAAAGAGAGAGATTTTTTTTAAAAAGCAGTGAAGAGGTGATTGACAGTTAAACACACGTTCACATGTTGTTTACATTCAATGAGCACGGCAGCTCAAGCGCTGTAAGAATAACCTTCTTAGTGCGTACCTCGGACACATTTGTCTGCTCATCGATGGACACGAAGATTTTGTAAAGAAGCGTTTCAAAGTAATCGCCCTGCACACGGTTCATGACGAAGCCTTCCAACGGGGGCACTAAAGACACAAAGAGTGGTCAATAACCGTGCAAACAAGTGATGTCATCACACCATCTCAGAACAGTGCAAGTCCAACACTCACAACACTCATCTATTTAAGTACATACAGAGTTATTCAAGGTAATCAGTCAGATGGGGATAAAGGCAGGATATTCAAACTACACACACACACACACACACACTTATATACCTGAAATGCAGCTGTCATCAGATATGGGAACGTCCAAATAAATAAAGCCTCGGTTGTACAAGCCTGAAGCAGAAAAACAAACAAATAATAAAACTTTGTTCACATAACTGACATAATATTGTTTTTATTTTACGACTTCCCTGTCTCAGTACTCCTGTCTCCTGTAATACATATAATACATACCTGCATGTAGTGTGTAGTGGAAGACACTCAGGTCACTCAGAGGTCATTAAAAAAGCTACCTTTACTCAAACTGCCCTGTGTGTCCTGTATGTAATGATATTTCATCGTATTTGTTTCCACTCAGAAAGCAGCCCTCCAGACGCAGAGGTTCATCACTGTCACACTGTCGGGTAATTCACATTTAAACTGCACAGACACAACCTCTGTCCCTGTGCTTCATCTTTAATATTAACTAAGAATCTGCCTCCATATTCACTGAAACAACATCTGTCCTGTCCTCGGTTTACCGATGAATCAATTAATGCAAACTTATTCTACTAATGTTTGCTTTGTTGTCTCCTTAGAATGATTGTATGAAAACAAAGTGAAGCGTCAGGTTTTATAACATGCTTTTTTTAATGATCCTGCCTACACTGTGGACCATTTCAACATCGAATGTATTTCATGATAGTCGAGCTCAGGCTGCTGTTAAACAAGCTTAGTAAAGAAGTAAGAATGCAACCATGTGAAGTCAACTAGTTTAAACCAGTAAACTAACAAGAAGGAACAAAGAGAGGGATATAACGAGGCATGCCAAATTTTAAATCTCAAGTGTTCAAATAGTGCAGGTGCAGTTGTTGTTTCTAAAAGTGCTCTTGCCGATTTAATAGCTTCACAGCATTTCGGTTTTGATTATATTGAGTCTCTCTCAGAGTTACACATAATTAGGGGTGTGTCTGATCTGACTGACAGGCAGGCGCGTTATAACTCTTAGCCAGGATGCTTAAGGCTAGGGCTGGGTATTTCCCACAACGCCAAGATACGATACATATCGTGATAAACCTTCATTTTGGATAATGACCATGTCCAACAGAGAATTCACAACAACAGTTGTTCTTCATTGTTGAGAATAACAGCAGAGGCATATGGATCCTACAACTTAAAACACTTCAATTCAGGTCCTCAGAGATCCTAGAAATACATTCAAACATTTGAATCCCAGAGCTATGGCGTTATCGTGAAGGTCAATCGTCTTTCAAAACTGTCATCACAGCTTTTAGCCATTCTGTAACATCTGTATCGATACATGCAAGGAGCACATGACGATATATAATGCCATATACATTTTTGGAGCACAGCCCTACTTAAGGCCCACCTCAACTCCACCAACGCCTGTTGGTGACAACCAGTAATCTTTGGGCCTCATAACTCTGCTTCAGGAAAGCAATGGGTGAAGTCACTGAGACTACATCCATGTTTTCTATACAGCAGTCTGGGGTTTTATCAGATAACATGTCAGAAAAGTCTTTAATAATGAAATACATTTAATTTCACCTGAATGTATGCTGATACAGCTGCTTCAAAGGGGAGCATAACATGCGACAGATACTCACTTAAGACCACATTGTACTCCATTGATCCACACAGCTGAGGTCCAGAATCGATCATCTTATCGATGGCTTTCTTCTCTGCTTGAGAACAGATCTGTAATGACACACAAGAAGCACACTTCAGACCATAGAAGTCTATGAGAGGTTCCATGGATGTGAAGACGGTGGTGGGGCAGACTCTGGGAGGATGAATACGTTTGTATTGTTTCTTTTTGGTGGAAGGAGAAGGGACTGTATTAAATTTGTAGTTTTTTTTTTATTTTCAGTGAGGTGAGCTCTGCACATGCAGTACAGGGGCTTATGGAATGAACAGTAGCTTAGAGTGTAACCTGAATTAATTTCAATGAGAACATGGGATAAAACATTCTGAACATTCATAAATTTCCCCCTGAAATATTATCTTACATTTATAAAGATCAATGAAACATTTGGTGCAAAACAGGAAAACAATACAAGAAGGAATGGATTATCTAAACCTCATTCAAATGAAATATAAATCCCATTCTCCAACCACTTGTTAGTATGAGATCATCCATCACAGCCTGCTTTCACTGGATCAAAAAACAAGAATCTTCACAATCACATGCATTTTAAACAAACTGATATCCAGAAAAGAAAGAACATGTCTTATCTCACCCTGATATCGTCCTCTGTGATGTAGCCTGTTTGTGCCACCCACCACAGCTCCACAGAGATCTCCACAGGTTTGGCTGGTAGAAGGTCCCTCGCTGACTTTCTGCGGAAGAATTTCTGAAAAAGGAGACAAAATAAAAAGATGAGATGAGATCTAGTCGCTTTAAAATCGAATAAAGATTGACGTAAAGTCGGAGTTTTAAAACTGACAAGAACAAAACGGTCTCCAGGACTTTTTGTTTCAGGTGGTTTAGCTTCAAAAACTCTTGACTAATGGTTACTATAGTTACAATAATGAGGATGCTAACCAGAAGATATACAGTATTACTAGATCAGAGATCTAGATGTCAAGAGACTAATAACTTGTTCATTTAATGTGTAAGGCGTGGACTATGAAGGATTTTTTTTAAAAGTCCTACTTTAGAAGACCTGCACTGGTTCATAAGGTCGATGTACTGGTTTCTCCCGATGCCGAGCAGCCGCAGACCTGATGACGAGAACATTTGAAAGACAGAAAAGAATCAATAATTTCTCAATAACTCATCATGAACTTGTAAATGCTCAAAATCAATCTGGCTGCATAGCAGCTGCAAATGTGTGGTTTTTTTTTTTTAATTACAGCCAGTGAGGCTTAACATAAAAAAGAGAGAGAAAAATTAGAGCAAGAAGCAAAGTAGCAGAACAATTCTTTTCTGAAAATGTTAAGCTTTATGTTGGAGAAAAGGAGCGTCACGAGTCACAGTCACTCATCTAGACTCTGCTGAGGGAATGCATCCAAACAAAAGCACACACACGCACACACACGCACCATGCACCAAGGGCTCTTCTTAAAGTAAGACGAGTAAGTGTGTGCATGCATTTTTATCTGTAACTAATTTAATAAATCTTTTCTGTGTTTGAGAAAACACTGGGTCATACAGAAAGTTTAACAGCCTCTATAAGAGAGAGTCCTGCAAATTTGGCTTCAAATCCTCGTGCCACCTCCTCCAGCCTGTGATGCTCAGACCTGGAAGGGGCAGAGCGAAATGTGCAGGGACAGCTGCCAACACACACAGGGAGCAGTGAGGGATGTTCTCATTTCTACCTCCTAACGCAGCAAAATCCTCCACTCATCTCCTGCTGTTTCACCAAGACACAGATACAACACACACAACAACCGCCCACATATTAACGCTCTCTCTCTCACAGGCTCTCTCACTGTCTATCCCACCCACTTCTCCATGACACACTTCCACAGCTCCTTCGGGGAGATTATACGAGAGCGGCCCCTGTGAGAAGCGCAGGAGCCTGCTGGCAGCCTTCTGTCTCAGCAGCATGGAGGTCCTAGTCTGCCAGGACTCAGTCACTCACAGGCCGAAGCACGTTTCACATGACAACAGAAGGAATGGTACTACTGAAATGTACACTTGACTCCACGACTCAGCGCAATCTTAATGTGGTTTGCAACCATCAAGGAAAGCAGCTCTTAATTCATGTAGAAAAACATCAAAAATGGAGCCAATTTCATTCTTGAGGAGCCGGTTTATTCACTGTGATATGTGATTTATATTAGCCAATGTAATTTTATATGGTTTTATCATGATAGTAGTGGGTTATTCTGAAAAATCTGTTGAGAAAACTGTTTAACTAACAGACACATTCAACACCTGCCAAAACACAGCCTTTCATTTTTATCCACACCGGGAAAGAATATGCTTTAAAAGTTTTGGACACACTTAAGACATGTAGTGTAAATTGAGCTAAAGCCATAAATTCTACATTGGGTTAAAAAAAATAGATGTACAAACAGAGAAAAAAATGGCACAAATTTAAACTGCTCTATTCATTTCCCATTTAAGAGAAAGCTGAAAATGATGTCCATCTTTATTTCTTGTTTGCCCGGCCAAATTTAAAATATGAATTTGACAACATTATAAACCCAGAGATTTTTAATTTTAGCAATTAATCAAACAGGACTATAAAAGGTCACATAAATACACTTAAACTAACATGTGTCCCTATTCTGTCTTACAAACCTCCCAATGATGAGAAAGTCCATCCTATCAGTCTTTTGCCTGCTTCATTTTTCAGAAAATGTGTGCTCAAACAGGCCGTTTGGAGATTTTCCCTTCATGACATCACAAAGGGCAGTAACTCCTCCCGCAGGTGGGTGACACTCCCACAGCTAGGTGTTTGTTGTGCCATCCTTTTCACTGTAAACACTAGGGCATGGCGTAAGAAAGCCCAAGCCACCCAAACCCATCCAGAGAGGGGCGTGGTCAGACACAGATTACATGCATTTAAAGCTACAGACACAGAAACAGCCTGTTCTGAGCAGGGCTGAAATAGAGGGGTTTGTAGGTATGACAAAATACAGGAACAGAGAAGACTTTTCGAAAGAAAGTTCACAAAAATGATTAGGGGAGCTCTGAGACTTGTTTAAACTGGTTGAAAAGGAGTATAATATGTGACCTTTAATAATGTAGTGATGTTGGTTCTTCCTTCAAGATTTTGAGTTTAATGTTGCAAATGCTCCTCCAATGACCTCATGGACGTCTCTCGGCCCCTAAAGAGTCAAAATTAGCCTTTTTGTGCCTTTTTTTTCTCTGAATGCTCTAGCCTATCTACATATCAGCCCTTTGAATCAAAGAACTTGGAAATATGTAAATGAGAGAAGGAGCTGGAGCTACACAGTATCCCAAGGAAGTCATTCTGTTGGGGACTGAAGAGGTAAAATAAATATAAAGAGACTCACAGTCGGCAGCAGTGAAGTTGGGCAGGGAGTCGTAACTCTTCTCGCTGTTCATAATATCCTTGAGGCACACAAAAAAAAGAAAAGGAGAAAAGAGACAAGGAGGAAAAGAATTAAACTCATTTTCCTCTCACCCCTTCTGTGTCCCTCTGCCTCTGATTAATAACAGGATTAGCTACTCTGGGCCGCTGTGCTAATTTCTACTCCCCGTTTTCATGAAGTGCTTATGAAGCATTATCAGAATATGACATGGCCTTCAGGCAATTTAGTGGCCAAGATTAAAGCTCAGTCAAGTTTGGTTTAGCACGCATAGAAAAATGGATAAAAAAGACATTTAAAGTGAGACCTGAATCCTTAATGGTTTTTATAAGTTTAGTCGACTCGTCACATTAGTCAGATGTGAATAAATGGGAAGTATGTTAAATGAGGAACCATCATAGAGGCTGGCAGCATCTGCACACATGTTCTCTCTCTTTAAACACACGAGGGTGTGAAGCATTATATGTTTATCTAAAAGCATAATGCAAAGAAAATACACAGTAAACATCGGCTTAAAGAGCAGCAAAAGAGTTCACTGTAATTACAGGTGCACAACGTTCATTAAGAAATCATGACTGCAACATGTTCTCTGGGTCACGTTTCAAAAGCAGCTGTGTGACGGCTAAGTCTTTAAACACATTTAAAAAGTGTCAGGAGTCAGGAAGAAGTCTGTGCAAGCTGCAAACAAGAGCCTTGGTTTTATCATGGACACGTCACACTCTGAAAAACAATCTGCAGCGCAAACATCAAAGACTCTCTCTGGGTGTGTGTGATCTGGGTTTAGGTCTGTGTGTGTCCCTGAGCTTGTGCATAATGGCTTTGCTAGACTCTGGCTGACATCTAGTGCCTGAATGAAGCTCGTACTTCTGCAGCGCTTTCCAGGGATGCCAAAATGAATATAAAGAGAGACTGGATGTTTGAAAACTAATTAGGGGATCTTTGCTGCTGCACATTAAAAAAAAAAAAAAAAAATCTTGCTCTGTGCCTTCAGGTTAACCCAGCTCACTGTAATGAAAGCAGAGATGGAGATGTGTAATCACCACTGTATTGTCTGGGGTTTAAAGAGAGAGCAATGCCAGCAAGAGCTTTCACGACACATACCGCGTGTGAGTAAAGGTAGATGTTTCTGTGTATGAGAAGCCGATTGCAGAGGCTAAGACAACAGAAAAGTGGCTCCTCCGTCCACCTGGCTTACCTCCATGATTCCTATGTAATAGGAGAACGGAGTGACTCGCAGCCCTTTGACCATGATGTCAGACAGGTGGTAGGGGTACAGCATCAGGTGGTCCCGGCTGTACTTCAGGAGCTCCTCATAATACTTGCGCTCATCCTTCCTCACGTGGCGCACTGTTCATAAAACACACAAACACACAGCAGTCAGGTCAAAGCCTGGGATATATGTGTGTGTGTGTGTGTGTGTGTGTGTGTGTGTGTGTGTGTGTGTGTGTGTGTGCTTTGTGTGCACTTCCTGCCAATCTATAGCAGATCAATCCAGGTTTAAAAAAGGAGCTGTGATCCTCCAGAAGGTCACGGGGGAAGTAATTCAATTGATTATGGCGTTATTATTACACAGCGATTTAGAGACTATTACACACTGTTTTAAATGGCCTATTACTTAACCAGTAATGCATCCATTTATTCCTCATTCAAGACGAGTAAGCATAAAGACAGCATCCATATCATGCAAATACAAGTGAACCAACAGTAGATAGGACCATCACTGTGGTTCTTTGGATGTACCTGTTATAAAAGGTGTTCGTTTGGGGCTGACATGGCACTCTAGAGTTAGACTAAGATGAAAGTTTTGCATTAGAAGTAGATTTATCCTTTAATGTCATGTACCTGATGGAAGTTGAACTGAGTGGTCATTTGGCCGGTAGGGATACTTACCCACGAGCCTTATTCTTCAGCTAAATAATGCATTCATGATTTGTTTACTGTCTGTCTTTCATTGTCACACCTCAATCATGACGCGACCAGCAGTATGAGAGTCATCAATGTGGCTTACCTAGGTTATTGCGGAATCGCAGCTGGTTGCGGATGCTGTACAGCAGGACATGCTTCTCATACTCACGCTGAGAGTTCCCCAAACTCTGCGGAGGAAAACAAAACAAAAATCACAGCACACACAGGTGAGGAACCTTTTCAGAGTAACCTGCCAGGGGTGGTAAATATGAGACCCTTGACCCCCTTAGACCAAACATTCTGAAAGTTTATAAGCACCTAAAGGCTCTTAGTGTCAATGTGCTTTGGCTTATACTCACAAACATGTGTTGTGAACATGCAGCACTTGATTGTCTCTTATAACAGATACAAGGTGGGTCAGGTGTCAAACATGACATGAATAACCCACAAGAATGTTTTTTTTGAATGCCAATAAGAAAAGTAACTTTTTTCTAGATACAAATTGAGACTCAGAAATGCGTTGATGTCAGAAAGATTTGTAGCCAAAAGTGAAATGTCCTGATTTTGTTATATTGTCTACATATTGTATGTCCTGTTTTGCTCTATTTTTATGTTTTCAATGCTTGTATGTCATTTTCAATTGGGTAAATTTTATTTGTGACAGTAAATATTCTTACTTTGTTATTTTTTTTACTGTATTTCATTTTAACTTTGTTTAATCTCTTAAGGTGAGGTTTTGAGATAAGCCCTTGTGGGTTTCTACCTCACCTGCACATGTGTTTTATTTTTTTAATTTTCTGTTTGATTCTTCTTTCAAAAAATGTGCAAATAAACTAAACTAAACTAAACTGTACATTTATTCAGCCGCTAGGTTATTCACTGAGCTTAGATACTCGAGTCGTAATCTGTAGCCACAATCAAAGTGATACTGCCACAGGAAACACATTCAGTTTCAGGGCTGAACAACACTTTGAAACATAAGTTTGCACAAGCAACAAAACAGTCCAAACACAAGAAGCCTTGAGGCCTGAGTGGGTTCCCTGTGGAACTTCTTGGAGCTTTGCTGAGGATGCACATTGCTCAGGGATGCAGGCAGCAGCTCAAACAGCAGCACGACGCTCTCTCTGTGAGCAGCTGTCCGCCTCCACTTCACCAGGAAAATGTTGACGTGCAGGAGGAGGGAGCTAATGCGGATGATTAACAGTACAAACAAAAACTTGAGATTTTTATCCGACAATGCACACATACTGCACACAGGGGGTTTTCATTCATTATTTGCAGGTGACATCCACGCGCTTGCATCATGTGGCGCCACCTATCCAACAATAAGTCATGTGATGCAGCGGAGCTTCAGAGGTTTAATGACATGATGGTCAGTTATGGCTGAATGGTGAAACCCTGCAGGGAAGGTTAGCGACTTGTGTGACAGAGACACTGCGGTGACATTGACAGGTTCACCCCCCCCTCACCTCTCAGGGGTGCTTCCCCCCCCCCACCCCCCTGCCCCGTGGAAATGTTACAACACAATACCTGCTTGACATTAGCTGGGAGCTTGTTCCACGGATAATTCTGCCTGATGTGAAATTCCACGTCCGTGTTCATCGCTAGCTAGCAGGGTGAAAGCAGAATCCCTCGACACGATCCCAAACAGTCCACGGTGACTTCACCCCCTCCTCCTCCTGCACCCAACAGCAGAGCACAGCGGCACCCAGGTCCGACAAGATGTTTTTTATCCGGTGATTATTTTCCCCCCCTAACAATAAACGTCCACTTCCTTGTTGTATTTTCGAACAAGCCGTTCGTCACGCTCGTGGATACATTCGTCACTTCCGGTCGAGGCGTGACCGTCCGTGGCTGTGAATGGAGCAAGAGAGCCAGGACATAAATGAGAGGTAATTAGGATTATCAAACCAGATTCATGTCAAGTACAAGTTTTATTTCATCAGTAATAAGCTTGTTGTTATTATTAAAATACTCTCAGACCGTGTGAGGAACATGTCAGCTGGAGTTTTGAACTTCAATGTATTTATTTTAATAGGGACAATGCAATTTAACATCATTTCAATACAAAGTATGAAACTGATGTGCTGCATAAAGCGTATATAGCTATTGCTCATTTCCAACTCGTGTCCCCAGTTGGGCCTTTGTGTAAACAAACAGATTAAAATGTACAACATTCAGTTACATAAAACCCCATAACACGATATGAGGATACATTAAAATACATGTACAACAATACAAATGCTATAAACCAGTTTAAAATAAAGTTTAAAGATACTATTTACAAGTGGGTACAGCTCTGGCTTGCTTTGAGCATTTCACCTGTTTTGTAAAAGATTTTAAGTCCGAGATTAATTTTATTTTAGGTGGTAATGTGTTCCAGAGTTTACAGCCTTTGATGGAGAAGGCTGATTGACCAAACGTAGATCTACGATGCTGTATGCTACAGTTTCCATTCACAGTGCTTCTCATTTCCTGTTTCCTGTTTGGATCAGGGAAGGATTTAGAGGGCAAACAATAAGCAGAAGGGACAACACCAGAGAATAGGCTACTTTTAAGAAATCTAATGGTAACATAAAGAAACAATATACAATTCAATTCAAAAAACTTTATTTGTCCCCGGGGGGCAATTCAAAGGCACACAGAGCAGTAAATTAACAACAGCGCAAGTAAACAAAACATTTTAACCTAAATAGAAAGTGTCAATACCTCTTCATCTTTCAGTACCTTATATCTACTGCTTGTAAGTGGCTCTCAATGGCAAGCTAATTATTTCCCCCAGGACTTATTCAGGTCATGAAACGTTTTTTTAAACTCATTTTTCCCCACAATATTCTGAGTCTTTGTTGGAATATATGAACTTTGCACTGCCCCTAAGTTACTAAACGACACATAGTGGCAATGTCTGCCCCTAGAGTAAAATATTAAGAAGATCATTGAGCCTGCATGCCTTAACTGGACCGTTTGCCTTTGCTTTGTTTGTCAAAGAACTTTAAATTCTACATTAATAAAGTTATTATTATATGTATATATTTTCATGCATCTTTAACATCATAAAGCCTCATATTTGTAAAAACAATACAATAAAATATGGTAAATACACATGTTTGCATAATTTTGTTGGCTCTATATCAAAAACAGATAAAGAACATTAACATGTATTTATTATTGCTTCATATCGTGTCATCCTGCACCTCAGGTTGAATTTGTTAAGAGGCTAGTGTACACCATGACCGACCTGTGAGCACGTCGCTGTCACTGGCTAACTGCTAACACTGTGTAGGGTTTCACTGTGTGACAAAGTCCACCAAAGCTGTGTGTGCTCACATGTCATGATGTCTGACTTGCTGACAGCTCACTTTCTTGCAGCTATGTCATCCAATCTGTCCAGATGTAACTCCAGTTCTCTGCCATGTGCTGCTAAACAAACATGACAGTATTTCATCTCAGTGCCTCAGGAGCTACAGCGAGCTAGCACAAGAGAGAGGCTGAAAAATACCTGCTCTCGTTAAATGAAGAAATGTTAAATTGGATCTGATTGTATCTTGAACATCATTGACATCAAATAATTAAACAAGATATTATGTCCTTATTCATCTTTCAGCAGGAATTTGACTCTATACCTGTTCCCTTCTGGCCGTATGACCGTGAAGGGAAGGGAATTCTACATGTGACCTCTAGACAGTTTCATTTTGGACATGCTATGAGCTTATTTTTCTTCTCAGACAGTTTATTTTAAGCAATTATAGTTACCTGATGATATGAAGGGATCGTGCATTAAACAAAAACATACATACTTACATTTTTTCAAAAAAAGTTCACCTTATTATCAAAATACTTTTCTAACTGTTCTGCATTTAGACCCATGAAGGCAATTAATGCAAACATATTAAAAAAATAAAACCTAAAAATAAGAATATCAATTAGTTACTGAACTTTCAAGAAATGTATGTCCATGTTATGGCAAACAGTAAAGTGAAAAAGAAAAACAATATACAGTATCCAACATCCATGGCATCAAACCTTCTTTTCAACACGATCTGTTGTCAACACTTTTAACTGAAAAACCATTCACTATTTATATTCTGCATAACTATCTATTTTTAATAGGTGTTGTTTTTGTCAGTGACAAAGTGAGACAATAAAACTCTGGAGTCAATATGTTCAAGGAATTCCCTCAAAATGAAAACTGTAATTCTGTCTATCTTTTTTTAAATCTGTAATGTAATATTGATGATATCAGTCTCACCACTGTTAGCCTTTGCTATAATTTCTACAGTTAAATAAAGCAAAATGACCAGTCAACGTACCATTGAACACCTTAGCAGTTAGTAACTGTAATTTGCATTGCATCATGGGTAGTATTGATGATGCAATATGTCATTTACAATAAACTACTGTATAATTAGAGAGACATTATCACCGTCAGGTTTTTGCTTTTATTTGAATGGTTTTATAAAAGCTGTATTTTATAGACCAGAGAGTCTTAAGGTGGTTGTGGTTTTACATTTCATTGAAAAACACAAATGTTAATGTATTTTTTTTAAATGCAAAAGACCCCTAAGGACATCCAGGCTGAAGAAGATAAAACATTTCATTCCAATTCCAACATTTCAAGGTTTACTCTTCACGCTCATAGGCCTTGTCTGACTGATTTAAAGCTAATGCACATCAAACATTTCCCAATAAAAAGGTAAAATAGTCAAACCACTGTGTAACTGTCAGTAACTTAATTTAGCCTTCAGACACATTAGTGGATCCAATTCAACTTTATAATTCGATCAATTAAGATCAATAAACATGAAAGACAACAACACCAGTACTGAAATAAAATGTATAAAGTTATTTATATCATAAACAAATAGTCAACATTTACTGTACATACACAGTGTAAGTGATTTTTGTGAAATGTTATAGTAACAAATATATCACTTGCCTAAAAAAAATCACTTTGGATCATCAAACTTGATTACAGTGCATACAGTAGATTACATTACCAAATGAGCCTCTGGGGCCACATTTCTAGGACTGACAGTAATTGATGCCATTTTGGCAGTTTGCTTCGACTGACAGCTGAACCAGTTTCCAGTTGTTCATTGTCATTATCCAACACAGACACAGCACCACATCATGAGTCCAGTTCTTACAGCTGTTTTTTCTGATCAAGCTGGCCCATCAGCACTGCTCTATATTTACCTTCATCCTGGGTTACACACGAGGGAGGAGGTGGAGGAGGAGGATTTAAACAGCAGAAGAAGATGGACATGGGTTAGCAACTCAGGGACACTTTGATTGAACAGCCGCCTGGGTGGGCTTCATGGCTGAGTCAGGACCCTTCTATCATTCGTCCTCCCCTGGCTATTGTAAACACTCTCTCCGCTGGACACCGGCAGAGCTGTTAAGCCGTCAAACTGGGTACCAAACAGCTCCGTGTCACATGAGAGGCCTGGCTGGAGTCACAGTGGCCCGGGTTACTATTCTTAGCAGCAGGAATGTACACAGTGGCCTCATGGCAAGCTCCACAGCGTCTAACTGGAGATCCTCGTCGTTTTTCTGTGTCATGCTCCTTTTTCTTTCCCTGAAAACACTACCCAGTCTCTCTCTGGATTATGTTTTGTGATTGGAACTGACATTTCCTGTGATCACACCTACCAGACGTTGTGGATTTCACTGATTTCCTGAGAGAGCAGGAGGTAAGGATTCACTCCGTCACACAGATGTTGTGGAAGAACTGGCAACAGGTTAGGACATTTCTCTCAAACTTAAACAAAATCATTTTTGACATATTAAATATTTAATTGTGTCAGCAAAAATAAAAACTTTAAACGTGTAGCAGCAGATTTGGCCTGCCTGTTCAGCAAAAGCCTAACGGTATCCTCTTAATTTATTTTACTTGAGGTATAAGTGAGTCCGATTCTGTTAACACAATCCAGCTGTGCCTCTTTTTAAAGCACTTCACTAATTATAACTAAAATATTATGTATTGATTATGCAATTATGAATCCATTTTAGAAATTGGTTACAGTAGTTTGTTGACATAATGTCATAAAAGAGAACACCAACCACATGTTTTACAGGATTATCAGTCAAAAAAATAACTCACCAGAAAGTGTCCTAGAATAATAATTAGATGCACTTTACTATAGTCAGGATTATAGTAGAATAACACTAGTCCATGATACCATTAGTTAAAAGGATCTCTTGTGCCCTTGATAAAGATTTTGAGGGAAACAGTCACTAATGTAATGTCAGTCACTGTCATTGGTATTTCATAATAAACAATAGTGCCCAGAGGTCCAAATATATCAGACAGGGTGGGCCCCATAAGTGGGAGTGAATCAGTAGCTGTCGCAGGGATGATTAGAAGACTTAGTGTTGCTAATAGCCCATTGAAATTCCTGCTCTTTAAACAGCAGAATCATCACATACCCTCCAGTAGGGAGAGACGGATCATATGAGAGGATCGGATACCTGATAGAGGACAAACACAACAAATAGAAAAAGCAGCAGCGATAACATAGAAGAGAAGGGAACATTTAGTGAGGTGGAGAGATGGTGTGTTGACACAGTTCTGTTTATGTTAGCAGCGATGGGCTGCTTTATTAGGGGTATGTAGCCAAATGCTACGTGGATGCATCAAGATAATTTAGAAGAGTTAAAAATAAAAATCTGTGAGTCAGTAATCGCCCCATTAAGGACAGCTGCTCTGCAAGAGTGGAATAATAAATGATAGACTTCGCTATCAAATTCACCTAGCCAGAGGGAGAAAATTAAAGCTCAAGTAAATGTCACTGAAAAGCTGTTGGCCTTGACAACAAACTCTACAGTGCATGCAGATAGATGGTATTCTGTTTATTTTGAGAAGCTAACGTTATCTTAGGTTTGCCCACCCAATTTCACGAGGAAATTAGCCATTGATGTAAGGCTTCTTAGAGGCATTAGTTTCTTGCTTGATATCTTAAAGGATAATTGGTAAATTTCGCTAAATATAATGAATGGTGACTACCTGAAGTTTCTGCTTTTTGCTTAACAACCTCATAACTCCACAGGCAAAAACTCAACCTCTGATGTCAATCTAAATGTTGTTTAAGAGCTGTGCTATTTGTGTTAGACAAATGAGATTTAATGTCATGGCTAGTGACCTTTACAAATAGGGGTATGAATATTTAATGCCTTTAAGCAGAACTGGGGAGCTGTTTCCCCTTGTTTCCTGCGTTTATGCTGGGAAAAACCAAACTGTCTCCTACTGTCTCTTTAAATGTGACTTACAGACATGACAGTGGTATAGATCTTCTCTTATTTTAACATTTGTTTCATGATCAGTACATCCAAGTTTAATTTTAGCTAAGCTACAGTAGTTGTAGGTTAAGCTCAACATAATTTAGCTTCATCCATTGAAATGTCATCAGTACTCTTGCTTTGGAGTAAAGAAATAAAACAGTACCACAAACAAATCTTTATTTTGTCCCTCTTTACCCTCTCCACAGAATGGCCTGTAGACCACAAGAAGTTTTCTTGTTCAAAGACTCAGAACTTCCCTCTCACCTTCATGCCCAGCTCAACATCCTCCGGCAGGAGCGTATCCTGACAGACGTCCTGCTCTGCACGGAGCATCAGGAGATTCCCTGCCACAAGAATGTCCTAGTGTCCAGCAGCCCGTACTTCCGAGCCATGTTCTGCAGCAACTTTCTGGAGAGCAGTCAGGCCCGAGTGAATCTAAAGGGAATCTCTTCGGATGTCCTTACTGGCATCGTGGACTATGTCTACACAGGCTGCATCAATATCACCATGGACATTGTTCTTCCTCTCATGCAGGCAGCATCCATGCTTCACTATGGGGGTCTTTTTGAGGCCTGTTCCATGTTCCTGCAGGAGCAGCTGAGTCCAGAAAACTGTCTGAGCATGATACGGCTCTCTGAGATCCTTCACTGTGAAAGTTTGAGGGAGAGGGCTAAGGAGATGGCTGTGAGGTGTTTCTCTGATGTCGCTGCTACAGAGGACTTCAGCGAGTTGACTCTTCAAGAGCTTATGTGTTACCTAGAGGACGACCGACTTTGTGCTGAGGAGGAGCAAGTGTTCGAGACACTCCTTGCGTGGATCCACCATGACCCCTTCTCAAGACGCGGTGCAATCCATGACCTCTTCAAAAGAGTCCGCCTTCGCTACATTCATCCAACTTACCTCTTCCAGTTTATCGCCAATGACCCATTGGTGCAGTCTTCCACCCTGTGTACTGAGATCATCGATTCAGTGCGTCGCCTTATGCTCACAGTCAGCACCAAGTGTAGCCAGGAGCTCAAGCCACTTTGGACCACACCAAGACGCTACACCTGTAGGGAAACACTGGTGGTGGTGGGGGGACGCAAAAACAATGAACAGACCTCCAGAGAAGCCCTGCTGTACGATGAAAGGACTCATCGTTGGCAGTGGTTGGCCAAGCTCCCCTTGCGTCTTTACAAAGCTGCATATGTGTGCATTCATAGCATCTTGTATGTGCTTGGTGGGCTCAGCCTCTGTATGACATTAGGTGATAGCTCAGTCAGCGCCACAGTTTACACACTCTCCCTAAAGACCAACCAGTGGCGGACAGCTGAGCCCATGTTGGAGCCAAGATATGCCCACCAAAGTGTTTCCTATCTGCACTTTATTTTCGTATTAGGAGGCATCGGGGAAGACAAGAGAATCTCTCAGTCAGTAGAAAGATATAACAGTATGTTTAACCAATGGGAGGCAATGGCACCAATGCCCACAGCAGTGCTGCATCCAGCTGTAGCAGCCAGTGATCAGAGGATCTATGTTTTTGGAGGGGAGGACGCAATGCAGAATCCAGTCAGGCTGATTCAGGTACTAAAGAGATCAAGAATCAATGCTGAAATCCACTTGTTGTTGGCAGAAAGGCCTTAAGCTAAAATTATAGCCTATATAATTGTCTGAAAAGCAAAGGAGACTGACTGCAGTCAGAATCCCACAAGCAGTCAGCAAACTGCAATCTTTAAGGCTAGAGAACAAATTGAATTTCTCCTGTTGTTTGTGGTTTCTCACCAGGTGTATCACATCTCTCGCAACACGTGGTCCAGACTAGAGACGAGAACTGTGAAAAACGTTTGTGCTCCTGCTGCTGTCATTGAAGACAAGATCTACATCATAGGAGGTTGTCAAATAAGATTTTTACCCAGTGGTTGTAGATGTAGTAATATCTTTACAATACATTGAGTTACATAAACCATATAGGACATGCATCTTTCAATGATAAAGTTGTATATTTCCAATGGTCAACAAATCACATAAAAAGACCTAACAAAAAATGTGTTCATCAATCTCTCGATTGATTCCAGCTAAGATTAATTTTTAATGATTCTTTCTCTTATGTCAGTTGATCTACTGTCTTTTCAATGGATTTGTTTTTACTGAGAAAAAAATCTATTATCACAATGTATCTTTGGAGATTGCTCATGGAAAATCTGATCTTTAGGATACACCAGGCGAATGATCGCCTATGACACGAAGACAAACAAATTCTTCAAGTGTGAGAACCTGAGGGAGAGGCGGATGCATCACAGCGCCACAGTGATCAACAACAAGCTCTACATCACCGGTGGACGCATCCTAAACAGCCAGGATGTCATTGAGGACTCAGACTGTTTCGAGTGTTATGACCCGAAGACAGACGTTTGGACCTCAAAAGGTTCTTTGCCATACAAGCTATTTGACCATGGCTCCCTACCGCTAGTCTGTGTGTCCAATAGACCAAACCCACCATGACCCACCATCCTGTTAGTCACTTTGCAAATACTCTGCTACATTTTCCTCGACTCCCTTTTGCCAAGACTGATTGGCCTCTAACTACACAAATGGGAAACCATTTCGGACTGGCTGCATTCCTTCACGTAGCTCAGTCTCTGTCACAACTTAGCGGCATGTTAAGCCAGGAGGACTTTCACTGAATCACAGGGGAGCCTAACTGAACACCAGAGGTGTAATTTCTGAGGCACCTGGTATTGAATTTAACTGTGAATCCAAGAGATGACGAGTGGCAGACACACTTACATAACAAGCAGCTGGTCAGGCACACATACTCCAAAAGCTTTTTTCAGCCGCGCTTGCTTGATGGTAACTAAGAGTGTTAATGCTTGAATTTCACAGACATTTATACACAGCATATCAATGCCTAGCAGCTGTAGGAGACTTCCCTATTAACAGTTTAATTCATAGAGAATGACATGCCTGGCTGCTTTCTGAAACTCTACTTGTCATAAAAGCCCAAAAAAGAGCTGATAGCTTATTGATTTGCACACAGAAAAAAAAAACATTCCTGCTTTTATCAGAGTGCACTAAGGAAAACAATTGGGATATGGACTTATTGGTTTGAGTTTTTTGATAATTTTCTGAGTCTTGTTTCTCTAATGTGAATATTTCTTTCTTTCTGACTGTTATACGACAGCAAATTGAATTTCTCTGGGTTGTGTAAATAAGAAGACTTTAAATGATGTCAACCTGGGCTCTGGTAAACACTAATTGGCATTTTTTAATATTTTCCTATGTTTTATGACCAAATATCTGATCAAGGATTTAATATAACAGTTAATACATTGACAATGAAAATAATGTTTTTTATTTCTTTATGAAGTGGTATAAAAAAATGATATTTTGGAGTCAAAGAGCTTTGAACATAAACATTTAAGTGGTTCAGTGGGGGTTTACTTTGAATTTCTCCAAGAAAAAGGCTTTGCAGGAAGCTACAATGATGTAAGGACATGTGACAACTCTGCCTTCCAGCAGTAGCGTGTGGTGGTAAGAGGATGCAATGACCTACTAAAGGCGACTATGGCTGATAATGGCAATGGAAAGGGTCTGCAGCCACTACAGCCCTCAATGCATTTGTGACATACTAATGGTTAACTTTAACTCGCTAACCACCACTGATCTGAAATGTATTCATCCAAGGGAATCAAAATCTATAATCAATCTATTTGAAACCTATGTTCTGCCATCTTTGCCCTGTGACCCTCCTGTCCATCATGAAAAAAATATATAATGCTGCGACCCATGAAAACGTGCCATGCAATAATTACCAACCAATTTACCATGTTCACACGTTTGCCAATTACATTTAACATTATGCTAAAGGTGGGAAGCTAAATGCTTTGATATTTTCAAGCTGCGGTGTTCCAGGTTCCTCAGGTCATATAGGGTATCTGATACATTGATTTTTCTTTCATGGTTTCTCAATTGTTCAATAAATGAAAGACAATTACCAGTGGGAATGAAAAGGTAAATCTTTTTACCTTTTATTTCTTTCTTTTATTTCAAGTTGAAACAGCACATTGGTTTACAGGTTAGTGTGAAAGAGGCTTACTACTTGATGAGTATTTTGCGTTATATTTCAAATACATTGACATGATCAACAAAACTGGAATACATTCTAATAATTACAGGCATTTGATCTTCCCGCCTTGAGAGTGAGGTTGGAGGAAAATGGCCGCCATGTTGAATAGGATCATCCATGGCATACATCCCTTTTCTGGGTCTGTTGTCTATTAAAAAATGCATTACTGATCATCTGCATGATGCATAATGAGTTATTGTTACTTGCGCAGTTGACTTTCTGTAGTGTTTGATATTTTATTTACAATGTTTTCTACCGTACTATAAGCTTAAATATTGTTTTTCCTGTCTGGTTTCTAAAATAGCGCTGTCATTTTTTTACTTCTTTTGAAAAATCAAGCTAATTTATTGCTTGAAAATAACATGTGAACAACATATATATTGTTTTTGAGCATGTTGAGTCTTTGGTTGGAGTTCAGGCAGTTTTAAATGCTTATATTTGCCAGTGATATGCTGAGTCATGCTCATGCCATTCTCAAGGGAACATTGTTGACACAGAAACATGTTCATGGCTATCAGGTGACATCCCAGTGCATCCATATCCACAACAATACTGCATTATATAAATTAGCATTGGTACAAGGGTGAAATGAATTCACTCCTTTAAATCAAAGTATGACTAAAATGTGCCTCTTGACCCAGACCACATTCTCCACATACAGAGTGTCTGGAAAGAGTAGCTCCACATGTAGCTTATATTGAGTGAGGGAAGGATACTGTTTGTGGGGTACAGCAAAGCTCTTGGGAGGGTAGAGAGGGTAGCTTTGTCTTGCTACTTCACAAAAAGGTGAGTAATCTGATTGCACATACTATTGCAATAGTAAATAGACTTTCTTGAATCAGAGTGGTCGATGTGGATGGATTTGGGAAAACTTGTACGTACACTCAGTCTTAACAGACACAGTCACCATCTTATTTCAGCTGCATATAATTTTGCATTTTTTTCATCACAATTTGAGTCCGGTCATGGGCCATCATTTTTTGCTCAAAATTTGAGTCAAACTGCGAGTGAAAACTTTCTTTCCTCAAATTTTTTGTCAGATCGCATCCAACATTTTTTTTTTTTTTAGTCAGATCAAGGGTCAACATTTATTTTTATTTTTTTAGTCAGATCAAGGGTCAACATTTTATTTATTTTTTTAGTCAGATCAAGGGTCAACATTTTTTCAATAACGGTTTGGGTAATGGATAAGTTTAGAGGGTGGATAAATTGACAGCAACTGAATAAAACAATGAACAGTGAAAATCTAGAGGTAAGCCTTGCAGTATCTCAATAAAAACATCTTTGATAAACCATTAGTTTGTTCACTCAACAGCTAACTTTAGCATGAACCCACTTAATAGCTTGTGTTGCCGTTAGCTAGAAGGTAGCTGAAAGCAAATATTACTAATGGGAAGTAATGTTACAAAATAAATGGTTTAGCTTCTTTTCTAATTTCAATGTTAGCCAGTGGCAGCGCTTAATGCTACCAGTATCTCATATCTAAAGGTTACAAGTGGGTTATCAATTATTCTGTTTCATTTTTAAATATGCAGCCAGGAAGTTCCTCTGGATGAGCAACATCTGTTATCCTTATAGTTCCTGATTTATCATAACAAACTGATTCTGGAAAAAGCAGTACATTATTATACCAGCATTTAAGCTAGCTTCCCACCCTGAGGAACATGGCCACTGTATGTATGCTGTCTGCCTTTTCTGCTCTCCACATGTACTAGAGTTGTCGTACCTAACAAAGCTAATTTAAACGCAGGTGGGCAGAGCTACTCTAGCTACAACAACAACAAAAATCCAACACCTATCTTGTTCATTTTAGATGCAGAATTTCTTTAGCTTTCTTGTTAGCAAACGCCTCACAATATTTTCTGAGGCAGCCGGTGTCTGAAGCTTAAACATACTGTATATTTACAAAGACAAACTGAAACACTGGAATTTCTAAACTTAAACTAAAATGTTACCCACTAAACGTTAAAGACAAAGACCCTTCTGACTGATTGAGCTGAGTCATCACTCCACTCATTTGCCTCAACAGCCTGTGAAACGTTTTAAAGAGCTGCTGATAAATACTTGGCCTATTCAGACTGTTTATTGACTGTGTGTTTGCTTACTGTCTTTCCATAGAAACCAGTGTGTGAGGGTCACCCTTCAGGGAGGCTAGCTGTGGCCCAGCAGGTTATTTTCAGTGTCTGTTACTAACCCATCAAAGGATAACATTTCATTCACAGTCCATTCTGTGAAGGTACATACTGCAAATGTGCTGAGGTGTAAATGCAGGGCAGGAGCAGGATCATTTCTACCACCAATATCATAATTTTACATTATTATTTGAGAGGTCCTGGTCAATGACATCACTTGTTTTTAGCCAAATCCTAATAACCCACAACATCACAGTCACTATCCACTGGTTAGCCTAAGAGTGAAGCATTGTGACATTGAATATGACCCAAAATCAATGTATTTCTTCTGAAAACATTTAGTTTTGTATTAGCCTGAAGTCTGAGTATCTAGAGAAAAAAAAGTTGATTCAAAGGAAACCACAATATCCAGGCTGTTTTAAATTCTGAGGGGTTGACATGAGGATTAAGGGAAATGCAATGGGGTTTTGCATTTTTCTTTGACAAAAGTGCTCATGTGCACCCTGTTTGTTTGACTTTGTAGCCAAACCTCACCTTTCAATCCCAACAGCTAAAGAAGAAGAGACGAAAGAGGAGAGAAAGGAAGAGCCTGAGGAGTCTAATAATCACCTGGGCTTGGGCCTCTTTGGTTGAAAGAGCTGTTTTTGTAAAAACACAAACTACAAAAAAAGACTACCACCTTGTCTAACACCTTCTCCTGTTGAATAATCTGCTACAAGCACAACCTGTGACTCTAAGAAATTTGATCACAGATCCCAGGATCTTAGAGGTCTCCACGACTCTTTAAGGTATGTCTTAAGGAATCTAAAAACATTAGTAGGTCTCAATGAGAAGAAAGAGACATCAAATATAAGAAGAGATGGAGATGGGAAGAACGGGGCTAAAGTACAGGCCTATCAGTAACTAAGAATTTATTGTATTTTCACTAAAGGTATGACAGTTTTAGCACTCTGGTATGGCAGTCTCCATCTTCTTAAATAGATGAAAATCATGCATATCAAAATTAATGGGACCTAAGATGAGTGCAATACACACCTTCCACCACCTGATGTCATGAAGACAACAGAGATTGGAAGTAAGGTTTCCTGTCGTAACTCTGTCGCCCTCTGCAGTTTGCTACACAGCAAGTTCAGTAAAAACAGGTCAATGATAAGAATCATGATGATTTTATTAGAATTTCTTTGATAAAAACAAAGGGACCACAGTACAGCATGCATACATTCCATACAGGAGTCTAAAATAAAACTGGTCACATGGATGTTTTCTCTAGAACAAGGCCTTGTTTTTAACATTAACTTGTTCATTTGGTCACAACTGCCACAAAACGCACTATAGGAACAAGAGTTCATAAAGCATATTCCAATGACAGTTTTACAATTCAAAAGCCTTCATTCATTTAACTGGAGTGTTTCAGTTTGTTTTTACAACTATTTCTTTCTTACACACAACCAATCACACAAACTTTCATTCACAAGGAACCCAGGGAAATGGCACAATGGACACCCGAGAGGTGAAAAAAAAAATGGTTGTTATAATAACTGTTATTAATTAAGACAATAGACCCAAAATAAACAATAAATTGGTCAAATAAAAGTGCGATTTTAGAGGAGTATCTTAACACTGAAGAATGTATAAACTATACAATAGAAACAATTTGATGACACAAACATAATTACACTAAAAATGAATGTTTCAGATGAAGAAACTGCAGAGGCAGAAATCTTAAAACATGGTTAAATCATACTTCTACTTAGTAAAGTTTTCTTATATTAAATTTTGAACAATAAAGATTTACAGCATGTACACACCCTTTTTTCTGTGCTTCCACCGCCCAGCTTGAAACATGAGAGAAAAGACACCTTGGATTAACTTAAAAAATGTCTCCCACTGAATTCTTGACACATATGTACAGTAGGTCCGCAACTACAAAAGGCATTCAAAAGGAAAAAAAACAACATTTTGGCACCAGGCACAGAATTGAATTTACATTAAAAGTAATAACCCACCCACATAAAATGATCGTACTCCTTAACATGTCGTCCCTACAGCATAAGAGAACAGTATGCATTTACACATTTGCTATAAAAATTAATGATGTAACATTTGGCATAATTGTTGCTGGAAGATGATGAGAGGGGCCGGAGAGTGGCGGAGATTTACCCCAACAGACCTGACAGCAGGATCTACAGTGCATTTTCTGTCAAGAGACAATCTGTTGTTCATCCTGAGTGCTAGAAGTAAACAGGAACTAGACAAAACTAGATTAGGGATGGGCCTTTGTACCACTTCAGCATTTGGCTTTCCAGTCTGTTTTATGAAACGCATTTTTTTTTTTTTAGCAATTTGCCATATTCTCACAACGACCATTTTCCTGGGAAGCTCAAATGCTGTCATAATGTGAATGTTCTGTATTTCAGTTTGTAACTTGTATAAATGTTAGTAACCTGACTTTATCATTTGTATCATGTCCTGATCAAAAAAAGCAACCCAACAGACAATCGAACGCCAAAGTAAGATAGGAAAGCTGGCTCTATTACAAATAAAAACCTAAAAATGTTATAACCCAGCTACTTCACTAGCATTAAATTACAATAAATGAGCGCAGATTATGTTAGCTTGCTAGCTGTTTGTTCCAGGCTAACATAATATTAGCTCTGAATGCAAGCCTTTCCTAAAGTAATGTGTAAAAATGAACAATCAGTAAAATTAGCTTTCAGTTAGGCTATCCAGCAGATGGCCAGATGCTAATTTTCAATGTTTATTGTCATCCAGAAGCTGATCAATCTGGAAGCAGTTCATTAAAAACCACTGTTAAAAAAACACACATTTATAGGACTAACAAAAAGCATTTAGGCTTCCCACCCCTGTGCTAAATGTTGGAGGAAAATGGCCGCCTTGTGAGTATGGTCATTAGCCACATCTGCAGCTCTAGTTATCCGTTTAACCCGAGGTGTCCTGAATTTTCAGACCGATACAAACCTGGCTCCCCTTTGTTATCTGGCAGCTACTTTCCTGACCAGTCATGACCTATCAAAGTGTGCCAACTTTTCCTGAGACTGCTATAGGTATCACAACCTTTGCTAACTCTGGGGTGGGGTGGACTGACTTCATCATCGCACTGAACCAATCCGTGTAAAAACTAGACTAAGAGGTGGATATTTCTGCCATTGGACGTCTTAGCTCTAGGTGTGAACAAAAGCGCACAAGGAGGGGCTAGTTACTAAACTTCACTGATGGCGCGTTCAGACGGTCTAAAGTTGACAGAGTTAGACGATGACATGTAGAAGGATTGGGTTTTTTTATTTCGATTGAGACGGGCACGCTTGGTGGCAACGCACAGGCTGCGCTTGCTGGAGGAGATGATTTCTGTGATGAACTTTTTGCAGTCTATGCAGATCTCCATGGTGACCCAGTCCTCTGTAAGCTCCTTGGGCAGGTCAGGCTCGTCTTGTGAGTGGCCATCTTTGCTGCTACCACTGCTGTGCTTAGAAAACCTGAGGAGGCAAAAAAAAAATACAGAGAAGTTATTTAACAAATCAGAAAATATTTTACACTTTTTCCTCTGTAGATACAAACGAAATGAGTTCAGCAGAGACATACTTATAAACACTTCTGCGTAGACTGTGTCGGCTGTGTCCAGACCCAAATGGATTCTTTTCTGGATCAGGAGGGGCCGATGCTCCACTTCCTTCTCCTTTAGCCACAGCACTTGGACCCAAAGAATAGATGGGCATGGTGGAGTAGGGCTTAGATGGCAGCCTCATCTAAGGTTAATAGGTCAACAAAGTAGTCAAGAAAATGCCAGTCATGTTTTGCCTGGTGGTGTATATTGTACGACAAGTGTTTGTGTGTTAAATGTGATTTAACAGCCTCTTACCTTTTTCGAGCACTGGGAACACACAGGTCTGGAGAAGAAAGAAAAGTAACCGTTAACTACAACGGACCGACAGTACCCACAATGCAACAGGAATACAGACATTATGGTACGAGTGTTATGCTACCCAAGCACACAGTCTGGCATTTTCACTCAACAGCCATGTTTTTTTCCTCTCTCCAAATTTGTAATATTGAACTCTAACGAAAAGCGACTCAATTGACATCACTTGAGTCGCATTTAAACAAATGACATGCAGATCTATCCGGAGCAAAAAAAAAGCAGTTTCCGCGTTTGCTGTATTTTTTGTTTGCAGTAACATGTAAACTGACTCTAATGTGTACACTTGGTTGAGTTTTCCCTTTGAAGTTGAGTAGTTCTCGTTTTAGTGATTCAACATACCTTTTGCAGAACTGGCAGGTGTAGGACCAGGTGAAGAGAGAGAACTTCTTGGTCCGACATGAAAAGCAAAGCTAGAGAAGGAAGAATCAGGTTAGATTAAGAAAGTTCAAAACAAATCTATTTGATTAATAATAATTAATGAATCAAAAAAGGTCATGACTCTGACTGTACCTTTCCTTTCTTGAGGGCTGTGTAGACTTCTTTGTACTGCTGAAACTTCTCCAGCTCGGCCTTTACCAGAACCTGTCTGATGTGCATCACCTCCTCCACCGTCAGAGCCAGACACTCCACCGGATAACAGAACTCCTCCTGGAGGAAGAAAAAAAGAATCTGAATAAACTAGTCTTGAATAAAGCCGGTTGATAAAATGGATAGATAATGAAGAGTGCAACAGCATGAAGTGACACCCAGGGTGCTGATGAGACTGACACCATGTGAAGTCAAATTCAAAACACAGACTGCACACCACTTTACCAAAAGAGCAGGCATGCAATGAGCTGGTGAACGTAGAAACATCTCATGATGCTTTCTCGGCATGAAAATTAATTGGAATACAGAGCATGCTTGTGATGCAACACACCCATCATGTCGTCTGTCTGAAGCGTCTGGCTCTATTTCATTATTCCATTTACTTTATCGCTGACCATAGGTCCATATTACAAACTAACCAAAAACAGCTTCAACTGATTACTGCAAATCACTGCATTTCTAAATTTAGAAGTCAGTCTGCTCAACATGGATGAGTTTACTACAGACATGAATGAAATATACTTTATAACATTTACATTCCACTCATTCTAAAAGCTTGGAGCATATTTTTTTGACCAACTACTTAAAGTGCATTATATTCAATGTTTTTCTTTCTACTTTTTTAAGGTTTATTTTGGGCTTTTATGTCTTTATTTAGAGATGGGACAGTCAGAAATCAGAGAGAGAGAGAGAGAGAGAGAGAAGTGGGACGGGAGGTCGGACTTGAATCCGACTGCTTGGAGGACTACAGCCTCCGTACATGAGGCGTTCAACCTAACCACTACACTAACGTTACTCTGAATGACTCCCCCACAACGTATGTGATGGTTGGGTTTGAAGACATGCAGTGACAGTAACGTACCGAGCCCTGAGCACTGCTGGAAGCTTCCACCTGACCAGCAGACAGAGGAGGAAACAGGACATTCAAACTGAAGCAGGTCCTCACATAAAACTCAGGTTCATCATAATCAGAGGTTTGAAGCACTCGGTAACAGCTGTTTAGTGTTTACATTACAGACACAGCTGAGTTGTCTAGAGATTTTCTAATTACTTCATGCTGTCGGTTGTTTCTTCCCATGTGCACTAACTTTAATTTCATAAAAGCAAAACTTCATAACAGGAAGTCCCATGACAGAAAATCATCTGACAGCCTCCTCAGAGTTCGTCGAGGAGAGATGCCAGGCGTCTTTATCTCATGATTTCATTCTCTCCGCTCCATTACAGACACAAATGATCAAAGCTGTCTGTCTACTGATGGTTCAAACCTGATGTTTTTATACATCCATGCAGAAACCCTGTCTGCTGCGTCTCCTTTATTAATCCAGACCTAAGTTTCTCTTCTGTTACAACATTGAAACAAATGCTACCATGGAGCTAAATTATTTAGTGGGATTATGGCAGTTGAAGGTTACCTCGGCTTTGGGATCCGATTTCCGCTGCAGCAGTATGTGAAGTAGGAAAACACGTTAAGTCTGCGGCATGAAACAGCTGACCACAGTAAACATTTTAATGAGCTATAATGTGTATGCAAGGAAGGGGGGGAGCTGGAACAAAGATCTTACTGTTTTACATCTACTAGAGAGGCGCAACTCCTTAGTGTAAAAGCGAAGCCGGTTTGAACATGCGCTTGTATAAAAACAGAGAGCCTTAACAGGAAAATAAAGGTGGCTTCTAGAGGAAATACTGCGACAGTGTAGTGAGTGGCGAGAATGAACCTCCTCCCTCATCCCCTTCACACAGCCGCCTGTCCTGTGGTTTCAATTACTTGCATCAACCTTACTCGAATCATACGACCGGCAGTGTTACTCAGCGAACCAATGACCTCATTGATAACAAATGTCTAGTCACAGGACCAGAGTAAATAAAACAGATAAATTATTGTTTTTCCACAGTTTTAACTAGAGTTCATCTCAATTGTGGACGTCCACGTGTTTGGTCCACAAACTCTACAATTCACGTTTGCTTGAAGCGTATTCTCCTCTGATATAAGATATAAGACAGATATCTGCTGACAGATATAAGATCTGTCAGCAGCTAAATGTTAATCAATCTGCAATGATATTTAAGGGAATTACTTCAAACTATAACCAAAAACATTATGTACAGCTATTTTAAGATTATGTCGAAAAATCCTTACACGTGGGATGCAAAGTTTAAAAAAACAAACAAATCAGGTGAGTTATTGACTCCCTTCTAAGAGGCTTTCCTTTACACAGACTTGGATGATGTCACACAAATATCCTGGATAGTTTACATACCAGAGACTTGGAGCTCTGTCTGGATGGAGGCACAAACGGCCGGACACTAGTCGGGGCCTCCTTCTCAATGGAGTGCCGCCTCTGAGGAGACTGCCGCTTGTCTGGTTGTGGGGTGGCAGAGATGGGGAGGAACTTTGGAGGAACTGGAGACATGCAACAGAAAATAATGACATGTAAAAATTGACAATTGAACATTGGGTATGTTAATAGTGGGGAGGCAGTAGCTCAGACTTGGGTTGGTAACCGGGAGGGTCGCCGGTTTAAGACCATGTCCATAGGATCCTGTTTGTGTATTTCAGTCTGTGTGTGTAGCATGTTCATTAAAAAGAGTGTAAAGTGAATTTCCCCTCACAGGATTAAGAAAGTATAAATTATTATTAAAAGCAAAATTTGACATATTACAACATGTTCCAGGTGAGTTCTTACCCTTCTTTCCTACGACAGAGTCGGGTGATGTGTCGTCCAGTAAAGACGTGGACATACTAGAGCTGCTCCGTGTGGGTTCATCCTGTCAATCAAAACACAGAGTCACAGAATGCTGATAACTTCACATTACTTTGAAAATTGGAAAAAGCTTTTCGAAAAAAAAAAGAAGCTAATTGAGGCAGTCATACTCTGAAAACTTTTACTCAAAATGTTCAGCTAATGATACGTATAAATATTATGAGCTTTATAACTTAAAACCTATAAATTATTTGTGGTTTGTCTCTTATTGTTTAAACATTGACCATTTAATTCAATGATGTAAAATAAAGATTGGTCAAGCTGATAAATTGGAGTTAGATGACTGGGATGTCATCTTACATCAGATTCTGAGCTGTCCAGCTCGGCCAGTGTGGGCGCTCTGAGCAGCCTCTTCCTCTGACTCAGCGGCTGCACTCCGCCTTGACTGGGTCCCGTGGTGCCGCTAGCCAGAGATTGGGTGCTGATGGCCAACTTCCTGGGTGCGTCGGGAGTGTCTGTGGGTGGATAAGTACAATTTTGGTTACAAACAATGGTGTATTCAGAGTTAACCGTAAATTCCCATGCGTTGTCTCCCTATCTGTCTTAGCAGCTGGCCATCGTGTCTCCGTTGTAAACTATGGATGTCTTTGTATTGTTACTGTGTGAAGCCACAGAGGCTGTTTACCCAGACCACATGGTGACAAAGATAAGCCTCAAACATATACTTACATAACAGATTTTCTCCTTTTGACTGTGTTTTAGTACAAAGCTCCCCCCCAAAAAATAAAATGGCTGGCTTAGTACCAGAGAGACATTGCTCTTTGAGAGCTTTACCTGGTGTGCGGAACAAGTCCTGAGGAGTGCTGATGCTTTTCCCTGCACCTGTGAAGGATTTAAAGGAATAGAGACCTTAAGAAGAGCCCCCAAAAAACTTGAATACTTCCATCCCTAACACCAGACTGGTACCACAGGGGGAACATGAGAGCAACAAACATCTGGCTGAGCAGGTGGGAACTGTGGGGATTCTGTGCAAAAGTGGGTTATATTCACATGTGAAGTTGAAAAGCACAGAGTGAGAGGGAAGTGAAGGGATGGACAATGAGTGCAGCCACAGTGCAAAAGGTTAGTCCCGTACATCCTGGTCTTCCTGTAGCAAAATGTAGCGCATCATTCAGCCTGACATCTGCCATTCAGCTCTTTGCCTGAGGTAGGACTGCTGACTGACAAAGTGTTATGTAACTTTTCATATTCCACAGTGAGAACGGATTAGGGTGACGAGCAGGGTGGACTGGCTGCAGGGTGCAGAGTGCTGATCTGTAATCTCACCCTGCTGGCTCTGACTCAATGGCTATCCCTCCTCACCTAGACCACACATAAGTCCCTGTGAGTGGCCACTTCATCCAGTGTCTGCTTCTATCATTCATAAATGACAGACATCCTGCTATGAAGATGTATGTTTTGAATCTACATCCCAGCAAAGAGCTTAAAAGAATAAGAAGAAACAGGAGCTGAGATTGGGTTGCACTGTGCTGACCCCTTCTTTCCCTCGGCTACAGAAGGTGTGTGCACTGTGTAACAGCAGCCATTAAGTGACAGGAGTGTGTCATTCACATTTGCACAACACAAGTATGAAATAAAGAAAACAAGGGTGTGTTGGTTTGTGTTCAAAGAACGAGCTCACCCTTAAATAGCCTGGAATGAAACACAAGGAACAACAAGAGAAACACAAAAGGTGACGTGCAACTTTACCTGATGAGTCGAAACTGTAAGACATGCTAAGAGGTCGCATGACTGACAGAATCGCCCATGTTTGGGGGGAAAAGAAAAAGAAATGGAAGAAGAATAAAGAAATCCATGAGAGTCTGAGTGAATTATAAAGTTACTGAATCACCAAATTGAATACAAAGTTCAATATTCTAAAAAAAAAAAAGAAAGAAATGAAAACCATACTTCTTCAAAGCATGTTCAGACAACGTGTTGAGACTACCGTGAAAGCTTGTCCACGTTATCATCGTTAATCACATCGCAGATGATGTTGTGATAACTGCATAGAGGCATCGATGTTTACCACATGGACCGACTAAATCTTTGTGATTAACGGTGCTTTCCATTTACCTCGGAACTCGGATCTCAGAGATGGGAATGATGTCACACTCAAGATAACCGCGTTCTTGTTTCCAGTCCAACAAGCAACATGGACGCCTCGTGGAGTACTTTTTGTTTTGTTAGATTATACCAGACGATAACAACACATTATGAGAGTTTGCACGCGAAAAATAACACTACGACGTGTCTACAGATGGAGCTTGCATGATACTTTCGGTGTGACTGAATTAATTAATTACACCGAAGTGAAACTAAGCTGCTAATAAACCCAATAGTTACAGCTTACATGTTACTTTTAATGCATGTAGCAGCCATGTTGTATTTCACCTCTGACTACTGAAGTTGCTCTGAGTTTCAGAGTCAGGGTGTTCCTGATGACGTATCAGACCAGTAACTCAGAATTTCCGACTCCCGAGATCAAATGGAACGCACCATAAAGCCTTAAACAGAGCTAAACATGTTAAATATTACAACAGCCTGCCAAAAGGTTTATCTACTTCCTGTTTGCAGCTCACTGTTATTTAAGTAAATACTCAACTAAAATAAAAATGAATAAGAATACCAAATGTAAATCACAAGTTTCTGTCAAACAGCAGCTAAAGGCTCTCGGCTGCAGTGGACGTGATCCTTGTTTAAACACTGTGACACTTCTGATGAAGTGAATGGATCGATGTGAGAAGAGGCCTGTTAAGAGTAACCATGACGGATGAAGTTACGAATGGTTCAGCCATGGTTAATGGTTTTTGTCCTGAGAGGACAAGGTTAGTCTCATGCAGTCACTTCACAGCCATGCTTTAAACGATTAGAAACAACAACAAAAAACAGCATTACTTCAGAAAAGTGTAGTTTGAGTAGAAATACCACCAAGAAGTTTTGACTGTGTGTGCAACATGAACATACAACATTGTACGTTCACGGGTGCAACCTTCCGCTGCTCACCTAAGCGCGTCCTGCGGATCATGTCCGGTGAGACGGGCCGGAGCTTCCTCTCTGCTTTAATGCCCTCCAGCAGTCGCTCGTGGAGGCTCGGGGGACGTGTCGGGTGGGGTTTCAATTTGCGGGCAGCGACCTGTCATGACAAACCGCACATGTGAGCCCCCTAGACTGCCATCACCATGGAGACACAAAGTGATATTTTCCCCATCAAGTTCCCCCCCCTCCCCTCCCCTCCCTAAATGTGCCCATCTCTTAATGCATGTCGTTGAACTCTTGTGTTCATCATCACATGTTGGTGACTAAATGTGAGACTTAGATGCATGTGACTTCAAGTTTCTCTTCATTCACACCCAGGCATGAGGCATTTACTGTTATGCCAATGAACAAGAATAAAAACTGACTCACAAAAGATGATTTAGATGGTAATTATCATCAGTGATTCAATGAGATTTGGCTGATTATACTTACCGTTTTAACTGATTTAACTGCCATACAAATGATGCATTAAAAGTTCAATTCCAGAGCAGTAAGAAAGCATCTTGTGACAGCATGTTGTGCATTACTCACAGGGTTGAGGGGTGGTCGTGACCTGATGAATTCTAGTATGATGTCATGTGCGCTCTTCTTTAACCTCGGCGGGATGTCTCCATTCACCTGGAAATACATTGTTCAGCTTATTGAGAATCCAGATTTTAATTCAAACTGTGCCGAGAAGATGGGAGCTGATGGGATGCTACAATGATACAGATAAACGAGGAATTTGCAAAACGGTGAGAAAAAGTTCATGTGGTTTCACACACACCATTACTTTTCTCAGTTTGTAGCGTTTGGAGCGGATGTCGTCCATCAGCATCTCATACGGTGTGAGCTGGTATTCAATGGGTAGAGGGTTGTACTGGCGCTCCTGAACCTTCTTCAGCTTCACTCCATCGCGTAGATCTCGCATCACCTGCACCCAGAACCGTGCCTGGTGGAGGCATGTAAACAAACGAAATAAACAGAAATGATGGGATTAGTTATAATCTGTGAACACACTGGCACACTTATCAATCAGCAGACACATGGTCATAGAGTTCAACCTTAAGGTGCTTGGTGCAGTAAGTAGAAAATCGTCTTACCCAGTCTGCGTTTTGAAGCTCATCGAGGTCTCGATCGGGTTCCTCCCGAGTACCACCCTCCATTTTCCGAAGGTTCTAGACAAAAAAAAAAAAAGGAGAAACATTAATAAAGACATTAAAAAAATATTTCTCAAGTTGTGATATTTAGCTGCTGTAGGTCTGTATTTACAGCACGGGTGGGTAGGGGAATGGATGCTTCATTGATCCTGAGAGAAAATCAGGAATCCAGTATCCGCTTATAAGACACATGACATTAAACATCTGTCCTTGTTGGCATAATCAATATGTGAAATTCCTTTCATTAAGCTCAGAAAGATATTGTGAGCGGGTACTCTGCTGCTCTCACACCCTCCACACCCCTCCTTTCCTTCTTCCTACCACTTCTTTTTTCTTTAAACCATGACACCAATTAACACCTTTCACATCAAGTGACAGTCAGTTTATTTCTAGACTGGCAGAACAGACTGTAAGAAATCCTTCGAGAGGAAGCTGATAAGACAACGACATGGAAAAAAAGGAAATCATCAACTCAAAGAAAGACTTATGACCGCCTTCATAATTTGAAAGCTGATGTTTTACTGTGTATGGTCACTCATTAGCAGTTATCCTAAGAGTGCTGGAGGAAGTACAAAGTGGCCCCTAAAGCAGCCCCCCGTAAGCTTCTTAAATTGCTGTAATAAGGTTAAACTTGATTCTATAACCAGATATTACATAACACTGTTTGTATGAATCATCTCTCCTGTAGAAGTCACAGCAGGCACTGTACTGTACGCTGAAGCCCTCTGACAAGTCATGTGCTAACATCTCTTCTGAACCTCAATTCAATCAGGGAGCACAAACATGAACGAGTTTGTGAACAAGCTTTTCATTTGATGTCCATCAGGAATTCCTGAGCTGGGTGGGGCAATTATTTCCTCACCACCTTCAGACTGGAGTCTGTATCAATCTGCCTAGAAAACTGGTCCATTCTTATGTCAACCTGTTTGTAGTATTGTGTCAGTTGTGGACATTGAGGCCAAAATGAAGAAATTAAAATTAAGACAGAGAGTAACAACAGCTAAGCGGAAAGCTAGAGAGGCCATTCTTGTTTATGGACGCAGGTTGAAAAGGGAATATCTGTGCAGAAGAAAATGACTTTTTCAAATCAACACATGAATTTCATGTCCATTTCTTAATTTTACTCACTTTGAGTTAGTTGTTTATTAAGCAGGAGACAAGTCCTCACCTGTCTCCTGCTCCACCCAGTCAGAGTTCAACTTTGCTATAATAACCTGATCACTGTACATTACTGTTAGTATTTATTCATCTTAGATTTAAAACAACATATCCACAAAATTACTGTCTCCAATCTAGGGTTCTTCTAGGTGTGTGTAGCTGCAAAATGTGTGTAAAGCCGTTTTCCCATATTGCACTCTGGAAAATATTTAGATAATTTCGGGAGGACTGCTCCGGAGACTCTCATAGCAGGAGACCTATATTTGGAGAGGAGCCACGTTTATGTAGTGAGCTGAAAAGGAAATATGATTTGCAGAGGCTGATAGTTTCAATTGAAGCTAGTGTCTGTCTTCTGTCTAGCCTTTGAGAAGGATACCAAAATAGAAAAAGGTATTTGTAGGCTGTACCTGCTAACAGAATATAAGCAGGTCTGTTCCCATGAAAACTTTGTCAGCCATTCGTGCTCTGTTGCTGTTCTGACCACGGGCGGATAAATTCATAGATAATCACGGTCTGTCTGGTGATTTCAACACTGAACAATTCCAGAAGAAACACCTTCACCTAACAAATATTCCTTACATCGAGGCTGTCCAATCAAATCAGTGCAAAACTTAAAGTATAACATGCATAATATCAAAATGGTTTACAATTCTACAATTCCCTTAGCAGACGCTTTTATCCAAAGCGACGTACATCAGAAGCTTAGCTGAGTTTAGCTGAGTGGTTTGATTGTGAGTGCCTTGTGCTGAGGCTACGTCCCTCGATATTTGCTGCATTATTTCCCCCACAGATCACAGATGTCACGTTCTGTCCCTCTCTCGGCGGTCCCATCAATAAAAAGGGCATAAAACCTTACATCTCTAAAAAATAAAAAAGCACAGTCTTGCATCGAATATAGCTCTTCTCACCTCCTGACAAAATAATCACATTTCTTTAACACTACAAATTTAATTGTAATATCTAGGTCTGCTCACACGGAGCATGAAAAAAATAAATAAATCATGGAAAACTGAATCACAGTATTTCATGAGTGACTTAATAAACTAAAGCACATCTTTATTAACAGCACGTTAATAGTCTAAAACAGGCGCCCTGTAAGAAACACGGGCTCTTAAGGGAACCCCTCATTAATCATACTCGATTACTCGAGCAACAGCAATCCACTCAGAGAAATAAATCTTCCAATAAGCTAATAAACTGAGATGAAAACAGGATGCCAGATCACGTCCACGTGCTCAGTTAAGTCATGCGCTTGTTGAAAGCAATGTTGAGATCTCAATCGCTGTGACAGGGAGGTCAGTCGGGGACACACACAAACACACAGAGTCTCAATCCTTCCAGACCATTGGCACTTTGAGGACTGTTTAATTGCTATTGTTGTGTTTCTGGACACCACCGAGGTGTTTCCATTCCCAGCCTGCAGGCTTAACAGATCCTCCTTCACTCGCAGTTCATCTTCATATCAAAGCAGAGTGGTAAACCCCAGGATCAGGAGAGTGTGGCTCTTTCTTTCATCTTCTCTGTTTCTCGTAACACCATTGTCACTTTCAGTTTCCGATATAAATTTGGGGTATGTTAATGAGTCAGATGTTTGGAGTTCGATTCATGACTTCTGGGAAAGTGGATGAGCAGATGGTGTTGTTTGTGTTTCAGATTGACCGTGACTTACCCTCACCAGATTTCTCATTAGCTCACAGACGTCGCATGCTGAAGTTTCTTACCTCTTTGGCACTCTTGATCTTCTCCAGGAAGGTGTTTAGCTCCTTCGTCTCTGCATAGAGAGCACGACACACAGCCTGGTAGTGGTTGGGGGCGTCTGATGGGCTGGGGAGGTGTGAAGAACATAGCTGTGCAGGAGAAAACAAAAGAGGAATGGGTTATATATATAGGAGCATTCGTTACAGAAATCTTTTTAGATGTATAACAGGATATGATGACACATCTTAACGCAACAGAAGAAGTGGGAAAATAGTCTTAAGGTTGCAAGCGAGTCCTCCTTCAAAAGATCTGTTATGAAGAAAAATGAGTCAATGTCAGATCTCATCCCCACATGTCTACAACAGTTTTATAAATACACATCATCTGATAGCCATGTACATTGATACTGTAGGCTTTCTTTTTTAATCTGTTAAAATCACTGAATGACTCAATCCACACACTAAAGTGTACAAGGAGTCTACAGCTCAGGCACAGCAATGCTTCATGCTAACTTCACTGCTACATGATACTGCTGGGTAAGTGTACTCTTCATGATGTTCCCCGTCTTACTGTTTTGGCACTAGCATGTGTAGCAGGAGCGGTAGAGTCATTGATTGCGACAACGCCACCTGGGGGAATTTCACCCCCAGGAAATTCTAAAGCTAATTTTTTTTTTTTAAATACTAGGGTCACACAGGTTCGAAAGATATACCACACATGCTAACGTTTCCCAATAAGAACCGCACATAAGTCCAGCTGAGGCTGATGGGAATGTCATTTTGTTTCGGAGTTATTTGGTCGAAGCTGGTGAAATCGTGAGTGCGATTCAAACTCTGCCTTTCAACAGCGTGAACCGGATGATCCTGTCTGAGCAACATACCCTGACATACACCATCATCACATCACCATCACACCATTTAAAGCTCTGACCCATGAGGTATTTTGACAGCTCATGCATTACTCCACCAAGCAGCCCTTTTTATATCGTCACAATCGCAGTCAAATTATCTCCAGGGACACAAAGGAGAAAACCAGACCGATTACATATTTTCAGTGTTCTCATGTAAAAAGGTGTGGATCGCCACAGGAATGTTTGACTCAGCAGAACGCTTTCTCATTCACTGAAGGGGAATTTCACAGGTAAGAAGACACCTGAGCAGTGAGTGTTGACTATCACGCTTCAAATCCAGCTGAGTCCGTTTTTCCCCCCCCCACTGCTTTAGCTTGACTGTATAAAAAACATCTGTAGCTTAACTGAGAATATACAGAAGTATGTTGGGTTGATGATTTGCTGTTTAATTGATGGCCTCTTTAGTGTGAAACCATTTGATGATTTAATGAACAACAATTATCATCAAAGAGACTCGACAACAATGGAGAAACTCCTCAGCTCGCTCTATTTCGCTAAAGCGTGACAAAACCGATTCAGGACATCCACTGCCTAACTATCCCGGTTTTATTTGGCTGCTTCACTGGCAAGTTCTGTCACCTATTGTCAGCTTAATGTGTCACTGAACCCTAACCAAACCCACCTATGTCTGTATGATGGACCACCAGAGTACAAGGAAAGGAAAGAAGGTCAGTCAGGAATAAGCAGTAGCCGTGTCATAACAGCATTTTACACTCAGGAGAGTGATTGTTTGGAGGAATGAGGGGCTAACAGACAGCATTTAACAGACCTAACATTTGTGTTCTTCACCGGCTTCATTATAGGGAAGGAACAGGCCGTGAAAGTTTCTAAGCCTATTCCTCAGATACCAACATGTTTATACAGCTATAATTAAAGACTTCATGTTCAGAGAGTATTTGGGGAATTTGCAGTGCGACACCCCCCATCAGAGGAATACATTTAGAGCTGGAAAGTGATAATGGTTTGTTGATGCAGCGCCTGTTAACAGACCTGACTTCAAAACGTCTGAGCTAAAAAAGGAGATTGTGCAAATATAAAGGCTTCATCAGCACTGCACAATTAATTGCAATTTCAGCATTGTCGTGATGTGGGCGTTCACAGTAAACAAGAAGAAAAATGATTCCATGTAAACAAGCTTTCGCTCAGCATGTTTATATTTGACCTACTGGATGGAGGCCTGTGTATAATGTCCATGCGTTTACACCATGTTTATACAGCCAGATGAAGCTGAAGTTAGCCATCAGCTACCCTGAGATTAGTTGGTGCCAGGTAAGTGTATGTTTATGTATATAATGTGTATTTTGTTTTCCAGCGACCCACCATGACGATGTCTCGATAGCAGCGGATGCTTGTGACTGAACAGGTGCCGGGAGTGCAGACGAGCTCCTCTTCCTCCTCTCCTTCCTCCTCACACTCGTCCTCCTCCTCTGTGGCTTCATAGCCCTCGTCAGGACACGAGTCACTCTCCGATTCCTGGATGTTGGTCATCATGTCGATCAGGCGCTCCAGCGGAGGGCTGAGTTCACGCTCCTCGTTTTCTTTGAGGCCGTAGTCTAGCGCTTTATAGATCATGATACCCAGCGAGTCGATTACCTGCAGCAGAACAGAAATAGGGGACGTTAGAGATCATGCAAATAAATTAGAAACCCCGGCTTTCAAATTATGCTAAAATAGTTCAATTATGGGTTTTTTTCAAGTATGGTGAATGAGCTATATTAACTAGCTAACTTCCTAGCTTTAGGAAGGGCAGTCAAACCTTTTGGTGAGTCTTCTTCTGCTTTTTATTTTGACTGCCAACATTGTGTTCTGTCTCACAAACAGGCAACAGCTTTGTTTTCTCTGTCCCTGCTGCTCCAAAAATAAATGGCATATCCTAATAGAACTGATCCAGTTCTGGAGCACCTCTGGGTGAGCTAGATAAACAACTCTGTGGACTACAAACTCATATCACATGAGCAGACAAGATGACAGGTCCTATACACAAACCTGAAGTGAAATTAGGCCACAGTGTTCTTCCACACAGCGTGATTATTACCCACAAGCTGAGGAGATTTCGAACACTGCTGTTCCTCAAGAATATTGAACAACGCTGCTCTTTCAGTGCGGGGTGTTCTGATGGCTTAATCTAACCTCATCTCTCAGATGTGTCGACTGTGTGAAAGCACAATGAGCTTAAAAATGATACACGGGACAGGCGACCTGGAAAACCCTTTAAAAACAGAGGAGAGAAGAACGTTTTTCGTCAGAGCTCGGAGAGGCAGGAAAGATAAGAGCTTTAAAACACTGAATGTGAATTCTGGATAGCAGCACTTGAAAAAGATTCCAACAGACTGAGATGAGCCGTCAGTCATCAGAGGCCTTTTAACACAAAATGGTTTAGTTGATTAGTAACTAAATTAATTAAAATAAATTAAAAATCTCCCTAAAATACTTTTGACTGTTTCTATGAAGCCTTCAACTTTGACCAACACTCTGTGCGAAAGTCATCACTTAAAGACGAGAAGGTCACTGAAGTATCGAGTTTCAAATTAAATGAACCTTCATTTTCTTTCATGAGATTCAGCATGACAAAGTTTTCTATTCCATAAAGCACCCATAGCTCTAATCTGAAATTCACTTTGTCAAACATGTATATTTTACAGCCATTACAACGCCTGTCAAAATGTCAAATATTGGATCAGAAGAAAAAAAAAACAGAAATAACTTCTCTTCTTCGTCTTCTTATCTGGATGGACCTTTTAGTCATAATTATCAGATTTCATTCATCACAACAACTCGGTTATTTGGATCATTTGACACTGATACCAAACACACATTGTTCAGCATCTTTCAATGCTTTAGATATTTATATTTTAGTGCTTAAACCCACTACAGCTCAGCCTGCAGGACTAAAAATACTGCAGCTTTAAATATCACTGGTTTTGTACCGCTCTGGATATCTAAATGTCTATCTGTATTTTCAAAGCAAAAGGGACCTCTCTTTTTCATCTCTCTGGACTCATTTGTGAACTTTTTATAGTCTTAATCTAAGTGTATATACTGTTTTTACAATACAATAGCGCTGGTATTTTTTACGTCTCTATTTTGATACTTTTTGCCTCTCTTATTTTATCTCAAACCGATCCTTTTCAGTGTTTTTTCTAATGACCATCAGTCTGTTCCTATGTTCCTACTTTGGGCTGCATGTTTGCATCAAGGGTGTTTTTTAAATAAAGTTGGGTTGAATGTATTGCAAAGTTTAAATATTAGTTTTCTATAATATCACACAAGAGTTGTGTCAGTTCACAGCTGCTGTATTTGAAAAGGATTGAAAGTAAAGATCCCTGACGGTAATGGCTAACTGATGTTTATTTGTTTTAACGGTGGACTTAGTTTCTCAGAGTTTGCAACGTGCGACAGGTTCCATTGTTTTGACAGCAATCTCTACAAAACAGGAAACAGTGTGCAATAAACGAGCGATCTGCACTTTCTTAATCACTGAACAAAATGATCTCTGAACAAAATGTCCCTTCTTTCAATTCAGGAAGATCTTAAATAATACTTTAAAAACAAACTAGTTGTTGTCAGCACATATTATTTTCTGCTATTTAAAAACCACATTGCTACACACCATACCTGTGGTAACAACAACAAACACATTAAAGCTATAAAGAAATGAACTTATTAAATAATAAGCTGACTGTACTGTATGTTCTTACACAGAAAGGAATGCAGGACAGTGTTTAGAAAGGGAGGTGTCCTAATAAAACATGATGAGGGCGAGACTGCTGTTGATGGGCATGGCTGCCAAAGCTGGGTGAGGTGCCAGGGAGAAGCACCTGTCTGAGGTCTATGGGACCGCAGGGAACAGAAAGCAAGGGAGTTTACCGAGAGTGTTTGGGCCCAGCAGCCGAGACGAAAAATCATTACACCTCTGACATAATATCAAGCGTTTATGTACCACACTCATGTTTGGTTAAACTCACTGAGACCTTTTTGACAGATTGTTTTTACAATTAATCTGTTTGAGATGCCTCACTGTCTGGTCTTAACTTTAAGGTAGAGGAAGTCCTTCAGTGTACTACAGTTTTATCATTTGTGTCAAAAGAGGCTGCACACTCATTTAGATAAACTCCTGAAAAAAAAAAAAAAGAAATCACGTTTGTTGTGTTGCTGTCATCATTCATCCAACATCTCTGTGTGCGGCTGATAATCCTGTACCAGGGCGAAAATAAATACTCTATTCCTTAGTGTCTTGTTATGTAACCTTATAATCCATCTGCAGGACAACATGCGCTGTAGTGGGCGGTGACGCTACGGACTGCTGGAGCGACAAACAGCACAAGGGGTTTCTTTCATAGCGACTGAGCTTTACATTGGAGCCCAGCAGGAAACTAAACATCTACGATCATGCATGCACAGTGTTAATGTACCCGTGTCTAATTCAAGCACTTGGATTAAAATAGATGTAGTGGTTAAGAATGTTTCTATACTGTTTAGCCAGCAGATTTCACACCAATTCCCCTGCCAGCACATACAGGTTTGAAATCATTAACTGTAGTTTTGAGCACAGACTGGCTACCTGCTCAAGGCATCACTGATTAAAGCACTCCAGTTATCCGAGGTTTAGGTGCACTGTTGTGTGAATAATGTCAGCGTTGACTTACTTGCCAATTATTTCAGTCCTGCATAAGAACAAAATATAACTGAGCTACTTTAATGTAATCACTTCATTCAGTTCTTTCAATCAAATAATGCTTCCCTTTGAGTTGATTTCAAAGGAAATGGAGAACAGCTCATCTCAAAGATCAATATTCGGTGCTAAGGTGATTGACGTAAAGGAAGGAGGAAGAAGAAAGCTTGGTTTTGGTAATACACATTGCAATATTATCTGCAGTCTTGTGACTCAGAGGACTGAGGAAAAGATGGGCACAGCAGGGGGGGGCAGGAAGAAGAAGAATGAGGGGGAACTAGTATGCTGATAAAAAAAAAATGTTTAGAAAGACAGCCAGAAAATCCACCGCTGGGTTTCAGGCAAGGGCAAAAAATGTTTAGAGATAAACCACAAATTGAAAGCAGGCTCCACCCAGAGTTCGGTGGAAGCCTGCCATGGTGGATGAAACACGCATATGTTCCCATCACTGCAGCCAACTGCAGGTGAAACAGGAAACAGTTTCTAGATGATTCTTAGGAAATGCAGCAAGAGGGAGTCATCTGGAGGTCAAAGAAAAATAAAGCATCACTGACACAGGCTTACATCTTGTGGTCAGTGTGCCAGCTTCTTTTTTTTCAAATGTTCCCAGCAGCAGGCGGCCTGCGTGAGAAAAGGCTCAGTGCCCAGCGTCCTTTTTCTGAGCGCTCCGCCTTTTCTGTGCGACCGCTCCAGCACTTCTAGTTGAAATGTTTTCAACTATTCAGAATGGCGCCGTTCATGTCACAGGCGCTCTTTACAACGAGCCAATCACATGGTGTCGTGTACCCACATCCTACTGGTTGGAGGGGTGATAGGGGGGCGTCATTATTATTCAGCTATTAAAGATCATTATCCAGACAAAGTAGGAGAGCAAGCATCCTCTCCGCTTGATGCTCCTAGTGAAAAACAATCTCAAAAAGAAAACATACAGACAGACAAACATATGGAGCAGTGTGGCTCATACAGTGGCTGTTGGAAAAGAGGCACGTGTAGCGTTTTTATTCCTCAGCGCTCATACGCTTCATCCAAGCAATCCAGAGCGCACAGCTAGCACTGCTCTGCTCGAAAATAAACACCAGGTGGACCCAGGCCCTTACTGTGCTCTTTATATCAGAACCAGCGTTTCATATTATTCCTGAAGATATCCATTCAGAATTTTCTCGATGCTCCACTAGGAGGCAAATTTTCTCAAGCTCCAAAACACGTAACAATTCCTGAAATCTTCTATGAAATCAGTGCTTATGACAAGAAATGCTTCAGGCTTCTGTTTTCTAAGAATGAGCCGTTTTATCCTGAAAAACCTCCTCCTTCTATTGGAACCACCGTCAGAGGCCTCATCCTCACAGAGAATCAGTGAGTTTAGAATATCCTTCGGCTCCTGAAGGAATGCTGCTCTCATAACCAAACGGTTTACCTCGTCGCCAGCGGTAGCTTCCAATGAGCATAAAAAGTTTTAAAAAATGATGACTAAGAAATTGCATGCAAGGACAAATGATGGATTATATCATAATAAGTGAGTATGGGAAAAAGTAGTAATGGCTGAATTTGTTCTGTATTCTGACCAACATGACAGAGAAACACACCACTAAAGAGACCTGCCTGAGACCTTCTTCCCATTGTTGGATTAAGAAGAATAGCAGAGAATGCCTTCCTATCAAAGCACTGCCTAATATGTTTGTAGATTTATTTTCATTTCTCAGTTTTAATATGAATAAGTGATTATTATAAAGCTGAATTCATACAGGAAAACCGCAGGAGAAATACTTGAAGAAGGCAGGTCAAGTTAGGAGAGACAGATACAATCCGGCTCAATGAGGAGAAAAAGAGGAGCGACCACGCTGGGTAACGCACCAGTGAGTCAAACATTACGCAGATGGGCAAAGAATGAGCTGTTTGTGTTAAAGGGCAACAGTCCCACAAACACATGAGATGGGAAAGGTCCGACTTGTCTGTGTATGCAGGAATATGTAACTGCTGCTGACTTTTTGGAATCTATGCTTCTGCTGATAAACTCTGACATTCTCTCATTATCACTGGAGATTTAGAGTTAAAGCTACAGCTAGAGCAGGTCAACAAGAGACTAAACTGATCATAATGCCCCTTTGATAAAAACAATTACTAGCATTGATTGTTCAAATATATGCCTAGTATGAAAAAGATGTTCATTTGAAAACAGAATTCTTGCAGACTTCTGCAAATCTTTGGCCTGACATGATTATACAGTTGCCACTGCAGCCCACAAAGCAGACCGCCGAGCAGCCCTAAGCATTTTCTGCAGCAGTAAGAGCAGAGCCATCACAACACAGACAGTTGCATAACCACCCGAGCCCAAAATCTGCAGACTGGAGGAGCGGCTGCTCAGCCTCCTCCTGTCTGCAGCATCACTATCACAGTTCATAGTGGGACAGATTCTGATGATGCAAGCTTTGCATTCATCTGTGAGGTCAGCTGGAAACTGCTGAGGATGGAGAAAGTGTCGCTGCGGCTCAGACAGCTATCACTGATATTGTCTGTCCTCATGTCAAACTGTCATGGTGACATTAGAAGAGGAGCTGAATAAAGCTCAATTCTATCAAACAGCATCTTTAGTTTTAACTCAAAGGAAAGCAGTCCTCCAAAATCTGAGATTACATAATATTATCAAGAATCAGGTTTTCCAGGGTTAAAAAATCCTTAGCAACACAGAAGTCAATGTATCAATGCCAAAATCATTCTACCAAAAAAAGAACAACCTCAAATTTACAACAACTCTTAGGTCATCCTCCTGAGTTTGATCTAAATTTTGTCACAGTTCCTGAAATGGCCCTAAACGCAACACCAAATCAAAACGTCTATTCAGGAAATCAACCTCACAGCACATTGTAGCAGCCGCTGGAAAATATCTGACAGAAGATCTCCTCAAATTTGACACACCGACGTGAAAACTCAATCCATATATCAGGCTTGACTAAAGAGAAGAAAGAAAATCAAGGTGAAGGTAAAAATAGAGTTCCCTGACTCAAATAGCTCAATAATTTGCACTCTGTGGTTTTGTGTTGGATGCAAGTTTCCTCTGTGAGCACATATGTAGCCCTGGAGGCTGTAATACGAGCAGCACTGGTGCCTAGAGCTTTTTTTGTCAAAGAAATCTATTGACTGATTGGGATAAAAGCAGAACGTGACAATGGGGTCAGTGGTACATGGGTATATGGATCAGAATGGGGGCCAGCCATCAACACAAACAAACTTGAAGCCATATAAGCAAACAAGCATGCCGACAACTGAGCGTAAAGATCTACACTACACAAGATCTACACAGCTGACAGGAGGGGGAAACTGTCAGAGCTCATTGCCTGCAGTTACTGGTATAAAGGACGGGACTCACATGCAGACACACGCAGGCCCTGTTCAAGCAGCTGCAATGTGGAAGCCACTACTGTACATAGTGTACATGCAAACAAATGCAAGATGGAGCCAATTCAGAGCCAATCACATCTTATCTGGAACCATCTGGGTCTGGGAGGAGGACATGTGAAAACAAAGATCCAATTTGATCCTTTGGCTTTAAATTTAAATAAAAAGTCAAGAAGGTCAATCGTTTAAAATATGATTGGTCAATTTTACCTTGAAGATGAAATAAAACACATTGATGGCTATTTGCTAATGAATTAAATACACTCTATTTAGAGATCCATTTCAAAATCCAAAGCTTTACCCTTTGCATGACGCTGCTGGCTAACAACATTTCAGTCCAAAGTCAGGCTGAAGGCACCTGAGCAGACCTGGCAAAGTGAAGAACCTGTAATAGGATACTACTACTTCTAATCTAACCTTAATCTTTCATTTAGAACAAACTGGGTTAAGCTAGTCTTGAAGCCTGCAACAGAAGGTGCAACTCACACACACAAATTCCTAAATGTTTAGTACCAGGACAACAGAGCATGACAAAAGGAAAACAAACTCATGACTGACCAGCCTTAATGAAAAATAACAGCGTGCTACCTTGTCTGACATTGTTGATGATTATGTCGACACAGATTGTCTGGTTTAAGTGAGGGAAAGTAGGTCAATGTAACCCAAGCTAGGGAGGATCGCCAAGAGACATTAGTGGGCAGAAGCCGAGAGTGACATCGACTTGTCTGCGGATTCAGGAACACAGGCGCCTGAGACAATACACGAACACAAGGTCAAAAAATTAGGAACAAGGGAGTACGGCCAAAATTTGAGCTCATGTGAGAGCATTAAATCCAAGAGTATAATTAAAAAAAAAAAAAAAAAAGGAAAAGCATCAGGGCTCATTTAAAGTTAGAGATCCTGTTAACTGCCTGTCAGAAGAGAAAATCTTATTTAGCAAAAAAAAAAAAAGAGAGCAGGGCAGTTCAAACAAAACCATCGTCCACTGCTATGCTAGCTTCCCTACTTGTGACGCTCTGACAAACAGCTATATTTAAATCTAACTTTCCCATTCTAACATGTTTTTTTCCAAATACACCTGCTTACATTTAAGCAGGTGTAGCATCTACATTCTTAGCTTAGCATGTTAGCATGATAACATTCAATATACCCTACAGTACACAAAATATACAAGCGTATGGGACATAAAAGAGATTTACTAAATCAAAACTCATTTGCAAGAATCCTCAAGTCAAGTGGTTAACATGTCTACGAAAAACGTCAAGCAACAACCAAAAAATGGTTGACAGCTATGACAGCTTCCCTGCTGTGAGGCTATACTGAGGATGGAACAGCTTCAAAAAAAAATGTGATTTTTTTATTTTGATATACTTCATTAATCCCAGAGAGGAAATTCGGGTTATTTAGGGACATGCTTCTCAATCACATAGGTTCGATTCACACACATGCACAAACAGGACCTGTGGACATGCATTGTGTCAGAGTGGGGCTGCTACACAATGCAATGCAGGGAGCGCACCAGAGCAGTTCAGTGCCTTGCTCAAGGCAGTGCTCAGGAAGTGTCCTGGCACCTCTTCAGCTACCAGACCAACTTCCATATTATAGGTACGCACTGGGACTGCAGGACAACCAGTGACCCTACGGTTCCCAACCCAAGTCCCTACAGACTGAGCTAATTGAGCTAAATGCTAACTTTCTTAGCTAACCTCACATGTTCAAAAGTGCTTCCTGACTAACTAACATTTAGCAGGCTTAATATTAGCCATGGTTACAATCCCAGTTTAGCATGTTAGCATACTCAAAGAGTAATTTCTACAAAACAACACGTACAGCTAAGGCTTATGGGAATGTCGTTGCACGTATTTGCTAGCGCCATGTAATTTACAACAATCTTGAAGTTGACTTTAATGTATGGATACACTTCCGTCACAATCCTTCCAATAGTTTTTGAAACAATTACTAACTAAAACCACATCCCATTCTTAATGTGCCCTCAAGTGTTGAATCAATGAAGCTTGAAGAAAAATAAACATTTTGAAAACATGCATCATCTGGGTCCAGTGACGTGGCAGATTTCATATCCTAAGCTTCTCAAATAAGCATTGTGTAAGATGTTGTGCATTTCAAAAGCACCAGCAAAGCATGCACACTTTTTCATGGTAGTAAAGCTGTTTCAGCAGCCCCTAGTTGAAGCGTGGGATTTCATCATAGGATTCCATCCACGTTCTGTCAGCAGAGGTGGAGGAATTCTATTTCCCACTAAGCCATGCAAAACACACACACACACACACACACACAGACTGTGCATGCCTGTGATCACATGGGCTGCAAGGCAAACATGAAAGACCATCAGACTTCTCAGAGTTGACAGAGGATTCTCTGTGTAATTACTGTATGTACACATAATGAGGCTTTGGGACGGACTTCTCCTCCCAGCATTCATCAGTGAACCATGCTTGACCAAACATCCACTGGCCACATGTCCTCTTCACGTGGCTCCGACGGTGATGCTTGGGTGTAAAATAGTACAGGAAGTGATGCGTTTGTGAATAAAAAGAGAAGGAGAAAACAGATGTGCTCTCTTTTAAGTGCCCTTCCTTCAGTGTGAGAGTGCAGCACACACAATAAGTGCAGAATGAGGTAAAGAGAGCTGTTTGCGCAGAGCTCACTCCCACTCACTCATGTTAAGAGCATCACGGGTCAGGGCTCAATCTCCACACAGCTAACTGAAAGGATGATGCTTGTCGATTGGTCTGGACATGTAGGGAAAAAAAATATGAAAGCAACTTCTTGCAATATGTTGAATGCTGCAATAATTTTACTTTGGTAAGAGGTGACTTAAGTTTTTTTCTGTCGGCAAGAACAAGTACAGAAGGAACATTCCAGGAAATTAATAGAAAAAAACAAGTTATTACCACAATAAATATTATTGTTATTCACCACCATTAATAAAACATTCATTCAAATGACGAGGAAATTCTTTGCTCAAGGCCAATGTCAGCAATTCTACAGTACATTATTGCAGCATAAGCCTACCTGTGGTTAGATTGCTCATTTAAGGGCACACTCACACTAGGCAATCTGTACCGTGCCTAAGCATGCTTCACCCCTAAAGTCCAGTTCGCTTGACTAGTGAGTGCTCCGATCCGTGCTCAAGCACTGTACACTTCCTTGGCCCTGGCACGCTTCAAAGAGGTGTGCTTCGGCACGGTTCAGTTCATGCCCAAGCACAAGCACGGGGTACACAACACGGACAGCCGTCATTATAAAGAAATCCCGGAGGGTTCTGGCTGTATCTGACTAAAATGACTGAAAATAAGCCACAAAGTCAGTAAAGTAGTGTCATGGTCAGGTCAACTTTGTGCCAGGATGTGCCAACAAAACTATCAAGGGTGGGAAGCTACAGTTTCCGAAATAGTTATGTGAAGGTGTTGACTGAACTAATGCATGACAGTAATGGAGGGGAAAATGAATCTATAACTGAATAAACAAAACATTATAAAAAAACATTCTGCATCCTGTGGTTCAGAAAACTTCTGGTTTGTGACTAACACTCCTTCATTTTACACAAAATGACGTATGAAAAGCTTAATGTGAAACTCACCTCTAATGACGTGGGGGCCGATCCGTACTTGTCTGTAATGACAGAACACACACAGAGAAATCATTATTAACACTTACAGAAACTGTAGCACGTTTTTAATTGTGCATGTGCTTATTAGTTACAGACAATGAAACAAGGCAATCATGCCCTGTGAATGATTTATGCGCGTGTGCTGTTCACTTAGGGAAGACATATTTAAAGAGAACAGACAGAGTGATCACACGTCGCACAATGTAACAGAACATCAAATATTAAACCAGAGAATGGAGAGGAGCATGAGAAGTACAGTTGCTGAACAGCACTGCAGAGGACAGTAAAACTAGAGAGTGAATAAATTATCATGTTTTCTCTGCAGTCACTTCAAGTTGCCTGAGGCAGATGGTGTCAAAACCTGCCACTGGGGGGGGGGGGGGGGGGGAGGCTGGATATAATACAGTATGACAGTTCAAACACCCACAGGACACAGACATCCAACCATTGCGCCTATTTATTTCTATGAAAAGCAAAACATCAATCTCAATCTTAAGGTTTCCACTCATCTGTACTGAAAAGATAATCTTATCTCTTGTTTTGGAACTTACTTTCTCAACACACCTGTACCTCTACATGTTCATATACGGGCTTAAAAAGTACACGGAGTACATGTCTTTCCCTCAATGAATATTCTAAATTCTCCTATTGAACAACATTACATGAGACTTCCCTTGAACTTTTGACAGCTAATCGCTAGAGCCGGTAGAACATCAAGGTTGAAAGTACAATCAGTGTGATAGATCATCACACTTTAACTCCAGTCCAGAGGGTCAAATTAGCTCATCGCATATAAATGGGACACTTTGGCCAATGATGTCATCTCTCCAACCTCAAATTTTACAGCTATTCAAAGCAGTTTCTGATTAAATGGGACTAGTCTGATTCCTTTTGCTGTATCTAATGTTGTTTTTAATATAGAGCAAAAACGTGTTTCAGTCCTGTGCAGGTCACAACCGTTTACAGTCATCTACCAACGCTCGTCTGAGAAACACAGGGTCCTCTGTTTGTCCCAGCCGCAGAGAGACAGCCTGGCCAGGCTCCTTGTTTTTCTCCTTGGGTAAGTTAGTCACAGAGCGGACATATTTGGAGCAGTGTTCAGAGTCACCCAGACAAACCTATTCACAGAAATGTCAACCTCTGTGTCAGGGTACCACTTTTAAAAGTGTTGTTTTGGTGTTTTCAAAACAAGCAAATAAATCCTAAAGGAGGTGGTGCAGCTTTATTCAAAGCCATTCCCGAACACAAGGATGGATCCTGACCAACAAAGGGTTTTTGGGACAGCTACTGTTACGGGGGAAATTCACTGATTACTATATGGCAGCCGAAAGTGCATATCTGAGCTGCAATGAAAACAAGCGTGTTATTTTAAATACATCTTATATATGCAAGGCTACTCAAAGGGCTGCTTTCCTGAATCAATAAGTTTATAAAAAGAGTATTTTACATTATCATAGTTTTTGACACACTTCAAGTGTGGCTCACCTTCTGCTGAGCTGTGATGCTGTTCTATATTTACTGCAGACAGTGCTGAGAGAGCTGTAAACTATAATGGTGAGAAAATCTAAATCACCCCAAGCAAAGTTTTCTGCATTTTCTGGTCTATTTAAAAAAAAAACAAAAAAAAAAAACACAGGGATAAAAACATATACACACAAATAAAGCAAAATCTCTTTTAGTCCCATATCAGCTACATAAGAGATACATCTGTTAAGCTCTAATGATTTCCCCCATCAGCTGTTTGAATTGTGCTCCTGCTAAAATACTGAACGCACCAAACTCCTCCGTACTGCACTGCTGGTATGAATCACTGAAGATTTTGTTGTAAACAAGTGTCTCATCTTGATGCAGCATCCTTTTCTCAAAGCATCACATAGCGAATGGGAACGTATTCTTCCCCATGCTGCATGTAAACAGATATGACTGCAGGAGGACAGGCAGCATGCATCTTGCATCAATTCAGCCTAGAATAACACGGGTATTCACTGCCATGCTTCTGATGAGTCTAATTCTGATTGCTATGCATCAAGCGAACACTTGTTCGCTCTGATTGCTTTGCTAGCTAAACAGCACTGAATGGCTCTACAAACTCCTGATGGAAGCAATACGAAAAGCAGAGATTTTGCCAGTGTTCACCAAATCTTGCAGTCTTGTCACTGACCCATGTGCAGGCCATGCATGGGTTGTGCAATCATCGATTTTCTGCTGCTTGGTTAGTCACCTTTTAAGACTAGCCGCAGAGTTCCCAAGCTTAATAATAAGCCTCATGTCTCTCTCATCGCCAGGCCTAACGAGAAGAATCAGGACAGGGCCAGGCTGTCCCCAAAAGACCTCAGCCAGTAGCCAGAGGAGAAGCAAAGGACTCTTCCCCCCCCCCTAATCTCCAAACTCATCTGTACCCAGACTTCTAAAGTCTCTGCATCCAATCATCACATTTGTTCTATATCTGCAGCTGCCAAGACTCGCAGCAAGCAGCACTGGCTGAATGTATCTATTTAGAGAGTGTCATTTCCCACACAGAGCAAACACAGATGCTTGATTAAATGTTGTGATGAAGGAGTGCTGGACTAAAGACAGACAGAGAGAGATCAGGGGGTGGGGAAATATGAAGAAAATAAACATGTTGGCTAATAAGTTCCCAAGAGAGAGAGAGCGAGTACCTAACCTTGATGCCTGAGGCCTTGTTGACAGCCACACCTCCTCCTCCCACCCAGCTACATCTCTCACATATTAATGGAATGCAGTTTAAAGGCGTTGAGACGCTTTGTACATCTTTAACACACCTGGACAGAGGTACAGGAACAAGGAAGCCAAATAGAAATGTGTTTTTTTTAAACTACATTGTTGCTGTACTTCTCAGCATCTAAACCGCATTGACCGCAAACCGAATCTTAAAGAGTTGAATGCTCTCAGCTAGCATCCAAAATCTACCCATATTTATTTGCTATTAATATTTATTTGAATCAATAGACCGCCTGTTACTGTGTGTAAGGCCGTTTTTGGCAACCTGTTGTCGGGTAGATTAGTGATAGATTGATGACTATGCTCATTAAAAGATTAACTGTATGGGCTATAAAATGTCAGAATGCAGTGGAAAACCACAGATCACATCATATTGTTTTGCTTAAACAATAGTAAAAAAAAAAACAACCTAAAAAAAAAAAAAAGGTATGCAACTTATTTAGAAGACTGGAATTCTTTGCTCAGATTTTGGGAGAGGATAATCATAATTGCTGCCTAATCGTTTCAGCACTGAGGTAAATACAGCTACATTCTTCCAGTAGATGTCATGGACCACAATTCAGTGGAACTACTTTATCTACCCCCTATGCTCCTCCGCCTTACCACATACTTTCACCAGACCGCATCACACGTGTTTCCACCTCCCTCAGGTGCACGTAACATGAATCTGCGCCTTTCACCTCATTATAACGCCACTAATCGTTTGGGCTGAGTCATCATAGGAGTCGTTTTGCACGGTGGCCTTGACGTTGCTTTTAATTCTTCGCTCTGGACTGGACCCAAGGTGTCCTGCAGCTTCACTGCATCACATGGTTCATTGTTTACTGTAGGGATGTGACCGCCGCATGAGAAGTCATTCAAACACACAAAAAAAAACAAAAGCAGCCAGGTGTTAACACTCCCGTTTGAATTGCGCGACATGATTAGGATAAACGTGATTCTATTTTTATTGTTGAAACAAAGCCTGGCTGGTGATATCATCTAATAAATCTCCCTAACACTGCGTCCATGATATATGATGTAGGCCTATTATTAAAAAAGCATCGTCGGTCTGTAAACACATTCCCCACATGGCTGGATGGAGACAGAATAACAATATGGCCTCTTTGTGAGGATGCTCCATTCGTTTGGCCTGTGAGTGATGTGAATGGACATAATTCATGGCTGCCAGTCGTTTAGTTGCGCAGTTACTTTCACATGATCCCAGGTTGTGACAAAAAATGAAAATCCTGACACCTGCCCGGTCTCGGTTCGTTTACCTGTGTTGCCCTCAAATTGCAGTTTAACAGTCCCGTCTCTCCAGATCCTTACATCCCCGGGTCCCTCGATCCTCCTCGGGTAGACTACAGCCGAGGCACCGGCAGCAGACTTGGAGCCTTTCCTCCGTTGTGTCTGCGCTAAAGTCCGACAGCATTGATAGCACACTGCCCACGCTTGCTCCTCGTTTATCGGCTGGCTGTACAGATGGAGGATCTCCTCCAGGGAGACGTCGACGGCTCCGTCGCTGCAGTCCATGTTCACTTCTCCGGAGAAATCCCGGAGAATGGTCGGAGAAGTGAGCATCCCGTCGTCTGTCCCCGGTCGCTTGGCCATATCTTCATACCATTATTACCCAAATAACAACGAGAAAAGAATTGAAGGACTATTCCTCTCGGTTTCACACATAGACTGTAACTATCACAGCGTTACCGTCTCAGTCAGCTGTTTGTGTGAACGACGGACGGCTGTGTGAGCAGTGAGCTGACACGAGGGCTCCGCGTGGTCCTGCTGCCCGCCGGTTTTCTTCTCTTTTTATACACCGGAACTTCCGCCAACAGGTGTGTAATCAATATTTATCCAATCCCCTAATATTGTCTATTCAGTTGACTGCTTACATTTGCCTGACATTTTCTTTTGGAAAAGTTTGATTTTTATTTATTTATTTTTTATACATAATCCCCCCTAGTCTTGATTTATGTTTGAATTAACTTGTTCCTGTGTATTTTGCTGTTGTATGTTCATCCTCTTTAAGAGTTTGTATAAACATTTTTTGTATATGTTAAATTTGTCAATAAAGACAGTTAAAAAAAATTGTCTATTCAGTCTTTTCATAGTAAAGTGTTTAAAATAGCTCATGAAGTTGAAAGTATTAAAGTACTATTTATATGATATTATTAATATTTGGAAAAAGCAAAGTTCCCACAGTAAATTATAGCCTATATTGTTTAGTGTGAAATTATTTTAAATTAGATTTTTGTTTTTGTTGATTTTATTTCTTACCTGCCTGTTTCTTTAGTGTGATATTCTCCTGGGGATTAACTGCTCCCCTTACTATGACTATTTACAGATTCAGAAAACCATGCAAGGAAAACAAGGCCTAGAAAACAATAGTACTTCTTAACGTTAGTTTACTCTAAACCACTTATCAAACTTGTTCAATCCCAGTCATAGATAGAACACTAAAATGTCCCTCAGCTGTAACAAATAATACAGGGTTTTTTTGGGTTTTTTTAATTACACATTCACTTTCTTCTGGTGGACATGCATGAATGTGATTTGTAATTGAGTACATGTTATACAATATTGAATTTAATTGACTAATTAGTCTTTATAGGTCTTTAAACATTGCCTATTATTGATAGGGTTGATAAATTAGCCTTATTGGTGGCAACTGGGCAGATCCTTTTATTTGTCTGCATATTTATGGCCACTGTCTAATTAATTATAGCACTGGGAGAGATCCAAATAATTCTTATTTCATAGATAACAAATCTGGTTACATTTTGGGGCATTTTTCAATATATTATAGTCATGGTTTCTGTAGGGAATGTACACTTTAAAGTAAATGAATAAGAAGCCTTCAAATCATGATCATTGTTGTTATACCAAAGATTTACTTTTTTATTGTTATTTTTATTTTATTCTGTAGGCCCAGTATTAGTCATAGCAAACAAATAATATTACTGTAAGTAAGTCATGTGATTGGTGGTTTGGTATGACATTTACACAGTTAATCATCAAAAAGTATTAATATGGGAACTTAAGAAACTGGCAATGTTTTTAGCTGAAAGAAGAAAAAAGTGGTACATCTTGTGTGTTAAATTTTATATCCACCACAAAAGTTTGCCTGTAAACATTTTCAAAGCCATCATTGCAGCGCATTGGTAAGACTCTTAACATAAACAGCTATCACAACAGAAAATGTGAGGTCAGACTCTGCATTTACTAATAACACATTACCAACAGACTTCCTTTTAATTAACCTTCTGCATAAGTGAACATCCTTTTTACTAGGTTTCTTCAAGTGGTTGCTGTTGATGCCATTAGCAGTCCTCTTGAGGTTTCCATCAAGAAGGTCCCAGCTGGTCAACAACTCCCTCTGCTGGTCATACATCTCACTGTGTGGATGATATTTCCTGGATCCAGCATTTGTTTTATTTGAATGTGCCCAAAAGGCAAAATGTTTTATACCACAGAGCTTGTTTTTGCTAGAGTTTGGGCAGAGAAAAGGCTGAATTAATTTATATTTGATTAAACCATGCAAATCAGTGTAAGCAACACAAATGCCACACAATATTATACAGCGTAAGAGAAAATGTAAGAGAGATGGAGACAACATAATTCTGAACAAATCAAAAAAACAACTCTCAAATAGAAAACTTAAGCTGAAGTTGAGATCATAGTGAATAGTAGGCACATGCGGGTGTGTTTCTCTTTTTTAATCTTGCAAAGGCTGGAAGTAACGATCTTCAGCCCTCAAGCTTAAAAGGCTCAAATCTGAGCCTCTGAACAGCACTTCAGGGTCTTTTGAATGAGGAATCATTTACAGCATTGACTGAGGTTCAACAGCATCATCATTGGCTCTCACACTTTCTTTTTCATTCAAAATAAAAGGAATATACTTGCACAAAGAACTAAAGCAAAGTATTTTGGAAGGCCCCACAGAGACAACATTTGATGTGCAGATTGTGATTATCATGTGCATATGAGACACTCTGTTCTTGTTTCTCTTTAGCTCAACACAGTGACGTATTCCCTGATCGGCACTGTAAGCATGGCGGAGAAAGCATGGTGGAGAGCGTGAACACTGCGGTTCCACTCTCTCGCTTCACACATGCATTTGCAATGGCACGACAAAGATGCAGCATCCCGAGATCTTTGGATGAGACATGTGCAGGTGCTTATGTTGTAAATCGCTGAGATTGAGAAAGTCCCTCGCGTACATCCTCCTCACACTTTGTGTTCCGCTGATCCTGCCTGAAGCTCCGTCCATCTTCCTCTATTTTAATAGAGTCTTAGCTCGTCTTCATCTCTCATCACACGTGTTCCCGGGGTCATCATCTCCACTGCTGTTGATGCTGACCGTCTGCCCGTCCTTAGACAATGCACTGGCCTCCTTAGACGCTCTCCTTTTGGAGTCACGAGTTGTCTGCTGTCGAACAATTCAGGGTTTTAAGGTTTGATCAAAAACTTTCAATGTCAACATACAGGGCAGAAATCAGGTCGGCTGAGTCACTGAAGCGCTGCTTTTAGGTGAAAACTTCGATAAACAAAACAGTCTGGATGTATTTCTTTGATTAAATTAAATTTAAAACATTGAGAATAAAAATGACCATAAAGGGTTTTCTGCCCTTCTCTTTCTATCTGATATTCCTTAGATTTTAAGCCTATACATTAAATTTAGAGCAGATAAAACTGACTGGAATTTACAGTCTATAGTCTGCGCTTACTTTCTTTGTGCAGTTAAATCTTAATGTGAAAGAGTAGCCACAACTATGATTGAATGAAGCTCTCATGTTAGGCCATGTTCCCAAGAATCTAGGATACCTTCATACATGTAATTATTCTCAATCTTCACTATTTGTACTTACAGCTACATAACACTTACATTTTAAAGTCAATTTCTGTTCTTTTTCTGAATACATTTTTTAAATAGAAGATTTGAGACAAAAGTGTAAATTACCAATTCAAGTTTTCTTATTCTTTCTTTGACGCAGACAGTCAGCTTAGTTCCAAATAAACTAAGTAGTGAAAGCGCACTCCTTTGGTAAAGGACTGAAAGTAGTTATAAGTTTCATTATTTTCCAATCAACTGTTTCATTTTAGATTTCATCTTGAAGTCTATATAATAGGGAAACTGAGAAAATTGCCATGGCAGGTTCTGTGATCCCAGAGGGACATCCCATCATTCCTACTCTAATTCAAAATGTAATACCTCAATACTTTGGTACCATCAAAGTAAAGCAGCATTTACTCACTTTTACTGCATAACATTATGTTCCAGAGCACAAAACAAAGCCTGTGCACAGTGATACTTACATGTTCACATTGGAGATACTGTGTAGTTGTTCTAGCCTACATAAAAAACATAGTTGTTTATCTTTGGTTGTTTATAAAGCTGTTTTCTTTTTTAATTATAACTATTTTTTAAAGATTAATTTTTGAGCTTTTTGTGCCTCTATTGGAGAGCTAGTACTGTGGATAGAGTTTGAAATCAGGGAGAGAGAAAGTGGGGAATGACATGCGGGATAGGAGCCAAAGGTCGGATTAGAACCTGGTCCGCACACTTGGAGCCTCCGTACATGGAGTGAGCGCACTAAACACTGAACCACTGAACCACCAGCTCCCCTTTCATTTTTAGATCAAAAGGTATACAATGTATCTCCCATTAAAAAAAAAAATCGTAGTTTTCTGCTCCCTTCCTAGAATATGAAGTGAAGTTGAGATTTGTAATAACTTCTGACTTATTCAAGACCATTTGAAAACTGTTTGTGTGGTAAGTGCTGCTGCAGTGTTGTTTCCTGTCACTTTGAATATTCCTGTCGTGCATGTAGTAGAGATTTCAAACTTTATAGGCACTTACTGCTCCAATAAACGTTAAATCAAATTAAAAATATATATTTTTTAAAGACCTCATCCAGACTGATTCTGCAGAATTGCTTTGACATGATATCTAATGTAAGAGAACAGATGTTTGTAGGTGTTTCCGTGCCTACACCTGCTACCTACATCTGTCAGGGATCTCCTGGGTCTCCTGTGGCTGGAGCCGGTGGATGTGAGGGCCTGCTTCCCACACTGGGTGCCTGTGTTCACCATCCTCTTCTCCCTCAGACTGACATCCAGAGCTTTACCTGTGGACAACGATACACACTAAAGTTAAATCACCTGAAACGTAAAAGAATTCTCCAGATAGCTTCTTTCACCTTAACGACAATATTAGCTGGATAGTGCAGAACTGCAGTGTCAGGGTGTTGACAGAGCTGTGTTTTGATTGGTGCGGAGTCCTGGACGTAGTATTCAGTTTTTTGTGTGTGTGTATAAAAGAGCTTGTGTTTTGAATGCGGTTCGGCCTATTTCACATGCAGTGAAGGTGCTCTCTCTTTTTTCAGTGACAGACAAGGCTCTTACTGTTTGCAACAGGCAGGGAGGTCTCCACATCCGTATTTGTTAGCCACGTCGATTCCGTTTCTCTGGTCCAGCTCTCATGGTACCTCGGCTCGATGATCGCGTCCGCCCGACTCCCTCCACAACCCATCGGGGAAAAAGAATCATGCACAGCCGGGGGACAGGGGCTGAACACGGCTCGGCGTGTCTCAACGCATCCTCCCCGCGTCTCTACTGCAGCACAATCTGCGTTTCCCTCTCCATCATCATCATCATCATCATCAGCCGGTGGTGGAGGATGATGCTGCTGCTGCTTCTCTCCACAGACAGTAGGCGAGCAGCAATAACACAAACCGGAGCTATCTGCGTCATCCGGAGACGAGTGGGGGAGTTAAAACTGCATCCAGTCTGACCGCTGATTGGCTGGGAGTAGAATCATTTCCAGCTGGTGTCATCATCATCATCATCATCATCATCACTACCACCATCACCATCATCATCATTATCATGCAAAAATGCACCAACACCAGTTCAGGACAATTGTATAGAATTTAATTACAACTGTGTTTCAATATTGTCATTTGAGTATGCACCATCCTCACTCCTCCTTTTCCTCACCAGAACATGTTGTTAGTGTTAAAATAAACATATCAAAAACAGACTGACTTACAACTACATTAAAGGATTTAATAAACAATGAATAACTATTTTAAATTCCACTTTTAAAGGCTTATTAGGCTTATTAACTTGTTTAAAACAAGGACCACTGGGTTGACATCTCGTCTTAAATGCTTTCCTGAAGTTAAACGTGTTATTGTTAAATTTGAGTTTCAGGTTCCCAGGATGTGACACATTGCTTTTTTAGTTATTGAAAATCCAAGAATGAAGGGTCATCAGGGATTCCCTCTTTCTAACAAGACACTAGGCTATATATTTGTTTTGTAAACATGCCGTGCACTTTTCTCATGATACTGAAATGTTCCTCTCTTTAAGTATAGTTGATCATGTTCTGACACTTAAAAAGATTAAACCACAATCAACCATCTGGTGTCTTCAACTTTCACTGAGGAGCAAAAATCAGCCTCATAATTTGAAAGAAATAATTTGACATTTATCATAATAATTATCGGTATCAACTAATATAACATTTTCGATCATATCACCCAACCCTATTTATAACAGTATCATATCTATAAGGTAGTTAATTTTAAAAGGGGGAACTGTACTTACTTAGCTGTGGCTAATTGTTTTGTAGATACGAACATGAAAAATGTCGATGGGAAACATTTCAAGGTTCATTCTGCAGAGAGCTGCTGTTGCAATTTGACTCATAATTGTTTCTTTATTTTTTTGTATTTCCAGCATATTATCTTTATATGCCTGTTTTGGGCCTGGCAGTGATTTTGATGTGTGTTTATATCAATTCCAGAATGTGTCAGTGCGTTACTCAGCATCTCATAAAAAGCCAAAGCCAGGTATATTTCACATAGAGTATTTATTTTTCACATTTATTATACATGTTTGTGGATAAATTTTCATGTATACTGACATTACAGTATTTGCACATAGACCCATCATTGTTTTCCTTAAACTGCTTGATGTACAGAATTTAAAGGAGCACATAAGCAAACATATTGCTTCTTTATACTGTAAAATGATTTTGCTGTGTGTGTGTGTGTCACTGGATTATAGCCAGAGTGGGATCAACATCTACTTGTAAACAGACGTTCCGTACAGAGCTAAAAACACAGCACATTCAAGAACCCAACAAACAAATAAACACATTCACTGATTTTAGAGGCTTTAAATAAATACTATATTTAACATACATTTTTTTTTCCCCATCCTCTCCCCGTATGGGACTGCTTTTGTTGCATGAGGTGACAGTAAAAAAACAACACTTAATCTGAAGCATGTCATTTGACGCGACAAGGGAATGTCAACCATTATTGGTGGGTGTAAACAGGGGAGAAATTCACTTTTACAGCATGGTAGAAACAAGAAGACACAACTATGACGAGGGCCCATATTAATCAAGTATATAAAAGGAGAAGTTCTGATCATAAATCGATCTGACCTTACTTATAATCACAAAACAGCACTCGAATTCCAAACAACTTGATTAACATGGACCCGGGAATGTACCAGCAAAAGAGCAGGAAAAGACAAAAAAATGGAAAATCAAGGTGGGAGTGGCAATAAATTAAAGCTTGGGGATGTGAAACTGTCACACCAGAGCACGACTCCACAGAGATGATGATGATGATGATGATGATGATGGCGATGTCTCTAAACTTTGAAGTCCAGCAGGTTGCAGTCGATCTTGTAGTAAACGTAAGGGTAGTACTCCTGCTGGCTCAGGTTCAGTCCGGGGATGTCCATAGAGGCCTGCAGGCACACAAAGACAAATGATCACATATATAGAACTGCTTTTATCTAACCTCATTGAAGGTACTTCATACCTTTGTGAAGCTAAAACGCTCATGGCTACTTTGGTGATGTCACATGAGAAAGAAGGGAGGAATTAGTGCACTGACTACACAATGGATTAAAAGGTGCCACATGCTGTCCCATGTTCATGTAGAAAAGGTTTGATGAACTAAATAATCTGGTCTGGGAGCTTGTTGTTTTTTTCTGACCCTAATGCACTGTGCAAAGTTTCACCAGCACAATGAATTAGCCACGCTTAACATTTCAGCTTTTATATACCTATGATATCTTTTTACAGACCATATGACATTCATCAAAATCTATGTGACTTTTTAAATGGTCACACTTTGTTTTAAAAGGTTGCATCAGTTATAAAGCTTAGAAACAACAGAGCAAATGCAAGAAATGTTAAAGCTTTACAGATTAAAGTGAGATTTAGTCCTTTCATCTTGAAGCATCAGTAAAATCACAGCCATGGTGCAAACAGAGTTTGCCATAATTCACTTCTAAAACAAAGGTTAATTCAGGGCCTTTTATGACTCTGTTTAGAGACAGGACAGAGGATAGAGTCAGAAATCAGGGAGAGAGAGAGAGAGAGAGAGTGGGGAACAACATGCAGGGAAAGAGCCACAGGTCGGATTTGAACCTGGGCCGCCCGCTTAGAGGACTACAGCCTCTGTACATGAGCGCATTGATCTGCCAGCTCATTTGTACACACTTACATTCATGCGGTGCTTTACATTGAGCATGTATGGTTAAATGTGTAGAGGATGTAATAAGAGGCTGATTCATGTTCACACATTCTCAGGTGAATCATAAAGGGGACATTACTTGCAGGTGTACCTACTCGTAGCTTTATGAATCCAATTTATTTTTGACATTGGCCATTTTCAGTTTTTTTTAGTAAGGATTCTAAACACCCTTTTACAAATGAGAGCCCAGGTTTTTATGAATGACAGAGCTGGACCCGATTTCCCCTGTGAAGAGCATGTGTGTCAAAGAGACTCACGTCAATGATGGCAGCGCTGCTGTCCAGGTGTTTGTACAGGTCGTACAGCACCTCCCTCAACTTCTTCATGTTCTTCTTGTTTGGCTGTAGCAGCATAGCCTGGAAGTTCACCGGCAGCCCATATCTGTGAAGCACAACCAAACTGTGAGGCCATCTTTTTAAACAGGGAGACAAGAAAGTTCTTACATTTGGAGGACCAATGGATGGAAATCCCTAAAATAAGATTCACCTACTCACCTCAATACTGACTCTACAAACACACGCAGCGCTTTTATGTGAATCCAGGCGATGAAGGCCTCGCTGAAATTCACTTTCAGCCATCGTACCAACGGCCCCTGGGTGGATAGAAACAGCATCGATTAACATGTGAACTTACAGTCCATCAAATGAGGATGAGGATGTCTATAAATGATCACTCATTTCAGAATTCCAGCCGAATACTAAGTTATCGTTAAGTGCTGTATGTTTTCCCTTCTTAGCCGGTTGTACTGTTTATGAAAAGAGGCGCAAACATACAAACTGTTTCTTCTTGTCAGTGGACAAACGTGTCATCTCCTCTTTGTCTGCCTTCATCTCCTCCTCGTTGTACTGGAAATCACGCACTGTAAACCTAGAGGAGGTCAGGACACACAGAGGAGAGTGTACCATCAGCTGGCAGCAAAAACACACAATGAGTCGTGCTAACCGCAGAGACTGTAGTGCACACTAAATTGCGTCCATTGTCAAACTGCTGCTTTTTTAGGGTTTTTTTAGAGCACATGACAGTTCCTGTGTCTACAAATAACCCACTTCAATCATGGGTGTAACATCTCCATGATCAATGTGTGGTTGGGATGAATAAACATCGCAATTACTAAACAAGCCATTGAAAGGCTAAACAGAGGCACAGCTCAAGAGGAACTCCTAAAATGACATCTCCAAACACTCAGACTTGAGAGGTTTTACACAATACAACTGAAATGGAATAATTTACTTGTTTTCTCTGGCCTTGTGTTTGAAGTCATCGATAGCCTTCCTGAAGAGAGTCACACTGAACAGGCCGCTGTCATGGTCCTCAAACAGCAGCCTGGGGGAGAGAGGTGACAGAAGTTTTCACGAGAGCATGATACACACTTTGTCATAACCCAAGATTCCATCCTATATGAGTGTATAAAGCAGACGCAATCAGTATCCCAAAAACCAGCTGCAACAAAAGTGTTGCTTACACATTTTTCAATCTATACCTCAAAATACAAATTAAACATTCAATGTTTTTTCACGGGAGTGCTTTTACTTTTGGTCCTGATAATGATGTCTTTGTAGTTTGACTCATTCAAATAAAAATATACGATCCTGCTCTACCAACTTGAGAGCAGACACAATATAATATGTCAAAGGAAAATGTTTCTCATTTCATGTCCCACCCCCATGATGATCAGGAGCCGAGTGCACCATCTGCGTGTGATAAAGAAGGGTCTCATTTCTTACATCCGACTTCTTGACACATGTACACATTTGTGTATTTGTGATACCTTTCCGGCTGCCCGTTCAACCAACTAGAACACAATTTATACAATAACATCAAAATGATCTACAACTATGGGAAAAAGCCTGCGTTACCAAAGCAGTCGATCTTTGCATGTCTTTGAATGCAGCACTTAATAATAATCATATTATTTTCCATTCATTCATAGTAAGTGCTCTGTATCTGTTCTGTACACAAAGTCCTGTCCGTCAGAAACCTTAAGTGTAACTCCTCCTGCTCATCAAACTGCGAACATATGAACGGCTTCAACATTAAATCAACCAATCAGTCTAATCAAAGTCAAGCAAGTGGATCGACTACACACTGAGGACAAAATGATGACAACAGGAACAGGAAACAAAGTCAAAATGTCCTGCTCTGAGAATTTCTAATTGTCTTCTTCCTGTGGCTGATCATTTATGAATTCTGCTTAAGTAATGAACTGAATCACGTGTTGTTCTTACTTAGTGGAGCGTGGCACGACCATCTCAGCCAGGGTTTCATACGTCTTCTGCCAGTCAGTGTAGCCTGTCCTGAAGAGGGTGAACAGGGAAAGATAACAGCAATATATTTAACACCTTCAACATGAAGTGTAAAGGCTTACACCAGTATTGTTATTCTTTCAAAATGTTAGTAGCTTAGATGTTTTAATATTCAAAATGTATTGAAGTATGAGGTTGAAGAGACCTCTGATACACTACATTACATTACAAAATTAAAACTAAGCTCAAATTATTTTCTTTGAATATAAGTGACATGATCATCTCTACCAAACCACACATGGATTACAGAATGTGTTTAAAATAGACTTTGTAAAAAGATGATCTACATGTCAGCTCTCCAAAAGGGAGGCCAAAACATATGGCGCTCCTCTTACTGACTAGCTGATAAGCTTCGCCTCCTGCATGTGAACAGATGGGACATGAGTCAAACTAGAAAATCTAAATACATTTTTCTCAAACATAGTTGTTGTCCTTCTAGTCGGTTCTTATTGTGCTGATTTATGTCAGTGTTCATTTTAATTCAAAGTGCAACACATAAGCAGAGTGGAGGAGGGGGAACAGAACAAACGAAGGACTCATTGAACTCTCAATAACCACGAGTGTTCATTTCAAACTGACACATGAATCTGTTCTCCTCCACTACACCGACCTGAGGGATTTCTCTATTTAATCAGAAACTTAAATGTGTGTTTTGCTTAGTAGGCGCGTTACCCGAGCTCGACCAGCCGATCTCTACTGCACAGACTCCGGCTCTCAATGACATCATGAGGCAATATGTCAGCGCCCGTCGCTATTTTGGCTTCACAGGAGGAGTCCAAGGCACATCATCCATCTTTATATACAGTCAATGGTTTAAACTCAACAACATTGCCTCCATAAATCTATATTAAAAACTACTCTGCTCTAAAAGGTGAGTGTTCTTCTTTTCTATGCTTGTTTGATTCCTTGTTAGCTATTTTCTTTATTATAATTTGTGCAATTATTTATTCTGTTTGACATGTATTCTCCACATCAAGGAAAAGAAGGATGTGCCTTCAATGACTCACTGAGATTTGGAGAATGGTTGAAAGGCTGAATACTCGGATGGATGGACTTACTTTGGGACAACCACCAGCATGGTAATCAGGTACTCTGAGTCCAGCACAAAGTCCTCTTTCTTCACTATGTCAGCCAGACTCCTGGTCAACAAGCTCCCTCTAAAGGACAACACACACAGTTCAGATTTCAGGGCATCCAACAACATAATAATCCAGATACACTGTAAATATTAAACAAGTTATTGTAAATATAGCATAGTGTTATACAGGAAAAGAACCAAGGCTAAAAGACAAGCTAACCATGTGTCCACAAACTTATGGGTGCTTCAGCCTTTGGCTTCATTCTCTACAGCTGATATCAAGACGATATCGATAAGATAAGATATCAAACTCACGCATTCTTCCTCTCCAGGTTCTGCAGGTTTCCCTTCAGGTTGTTGTACGCTGAAGCTCTGGCCTTCAGGTCATTGTCTATCTGAGTTGCTTGCTAGAAATAAAATGATAGAGAATAACAGGAGTGAGCTATATAGAAACTGTGTCTGTATATGTTTTCATTAGACTTGTTTCCACCCAGCGTTTTATTCTGAGCAGCATCTTTTTTTTAAATGGTTTTCAATGAGGAGAGAGCGTTCAGAGCAGAAAGCAGCCGCCTGGAGAAAAAGCGCAGCACCCAGCATCTTTTTTCCCGAAGTGCTACGCCTTTTCAGTGCAGCCGCTCCGAGCACTCAAGTTGAAAATCTTTTAACTTTTCAGATGGGCAAAGTTGACGTAACCGGCACGCTTGTTTAAATGTATGATTTTCCCCGTAGTTTTGCCGTCTCTGAATTTGTCAAGTACCAACATCCTCTTTGCTCCGTTTCTGATCGGCATATAAATTATGTAAAATAAAAAAAACATACAGTAAAAAGCAACGTAGCAGTGTCGGGTCATACAGCGGCCGTTGTCAACAGACTGTTGTCATAGAGACAAAGGTGCACAGCCAGCACTTTTCTGCCAGGAAAAAACACTAGGTGGACATGTGGCCTTAACTTAGTTCTCTCATCTGTATGTGGCCTTCTCCACAATATAGCTTAACTCCAGAAAAACTAAAGTGTAACAGAAAAAAGATGCCTACCTTGGAGATAATCTCAGAGATGTTTTTCAGCGACTGTTTGATTGGATACTTCGCCATGTCCCATTGAAATCTGGTGATATAGGTGACGAGGTCAACTGCAAAAAAAAGGAAGAAGATAAAAGTCATCAATATAAATCAATCCATGTCCAGAGGCTTTGAACCGCACTGTATAATGATTGTATATCAGAAGACATAGTAACCTCTTGTGTCTGTCTAAATATGACATCAGTCATCTTCCCTCTCAGCTGTTAACTACTAAAGAGAGTGAATGTCCAGTAATAGACCAGAAGATTGTGTTACCTCCATTAGCAAGCAGGTTTTCTTGGACTTTGTCTCGGCTGTCTTCCAGAACATCAGCCATGTACTGAGCCACCTTCTTCACCACACTGGACCATAACACAGGGTAAGGAGGAAAGTAAGAGAAAAACAGAAAGGGTACTAATCAACACAGGAACCTCATGTGAAACAGAATGTGATCATTTGCAAAACATTGAAACGCCATGTTTAACTGACAGAAGCAGAGAGACAACAAATCTAGTGTGGAAATATCATTGTTATAACCCTTTTGAATTTGATGCCAGAAAAATGTTTTGTGTTGTGGGAAGACACGTTTCTGTAAATTTGAAAGTGAATGTTTTCCCATTCTTGTGACATCACAAAGGGCAGTAACCCTTCCCCCAGGTGGGTGACATTCCTACAGCTAGGTGTTTGTTCTGCTACCTGAGTCTGCCTTTTCACCATGAACAATTGGGCATGGTGGGAGAACGCTGGAGCTACCCAAGCCCTTCCAGAGGAGCGTGGTCAAACAAAGCTCATTTGCATTTAAAGCTACAGACGCAGAAACAGCCTGTTCTGAGCAGAGCTGAAATAGAGGGGTTTATAGGGATGCTAACATACAGGATCAGAGTGGATTTTGAGAAAGAAACTTCACAGACATGTTTTGGGGAGCTCTGAGACTCATTTAAACTGGTTGAAAAGGAATATAATATGTGACCTTTAAAGTGCTGCATTATATACCAGCACACTATGGAGGTGAACCCCTCCCCATCTGTACTTCAGAAAGACTCAGCCTCTCTGAGATGCTGTTTTCACACCTAATCATGTTACTGACATGTTGACAGTTAAATGTGAGATGTTCCATCAGGTGTTTATTTAAGGATTTCACATGTTTTTCCAGTCTTTTGTTTCCACCGGCCCATTTGAAAAAACAAGACATTTTGTCTCCATCAAATTAAAATTGGGGATAGAATTGTAAAGTTTACCTTTCCACAAAAGTGTCTAGTTTAGCCAGTTCATCCGACAGACCAACTAAGACATCTAGAGTTCCGACCTGTCAGAGACAAAACACATGAAAACATTCACTTTTGCACTGTGGTTGGATGGACTCTCGTTGTAAGACATAAAGAGGACTGTAGTGTGTGACCTTGAGATCGGGGATGTTGAACTTGTTGTTTACAGAGATGTTGTTGGTGCGTGTTGTTGCCACCATCAGCTTGTCCCAAGTCTGCTGGCATGTCTTCTCCCCGGGAGCTGAGATCAACCAGAATTCTGTCATGGCTGCTGGTAAGAGGTTTGTTCACCGGCCCTTTAGAGTGAGTAGGTCGCTGTAAGAGAAAGGGAAGTCAGAGAGCTCTACTGGGACACTGGCACGTGAAAAATAAATTCTCCTGAGAATTATATATTTTTTTAGAATTTCAACACTCAAAAAATGACATGATCATTGCTACTGTTGTATTTAGGTTTGTGACATGGTACCTACTCCCTGTTGTGTGCTAAGCCATATGGGAATCCTTCATGATCATTTTGACATGATTTGGCATCAGTATCATGACAGACTTTGATTTGCCAAACTTTCAATTTGTCACAGTGGTATATAAAACTGTGACTTTTGTCAGATAAGTGGACCAATAAACCATTTCTCTCCTGGTTTTCAAAAACTAGAACTACAACAGAAAAAAAAACACGATAAAATGATCTGTGACTCCTACTTTATGTTACACTTGTACACTCTGTAAAAAAAATGAGGGGAATCTGATTTTTATAAAGCAGCCATCTGAAGGTCTAACTTAAGGGGCTGCTGTAATTAAACGTATCATCTATTCCATTTCATACTCCTAGTGCATATACAGTATAGTCCTTGAAATGAGCTCCTCCAGAAACTGCTACACTACTTTAAAAATAATTTCATGTGAATGCATCAGAAAAAAACCTGTAATAACAACAACAACAACATGATACTATTAAAGCTACATCAAGTTCAAGTTATCTTTATTAGTCAAATGCACAACATAAGAGGCAAAGCAGTCACAGCTGGCAATGACATTTTTGTGTTCCAAGCTCTCCTTAACAATGCAAAAATAAAAAATAGTATAGAAGATAAGAGTAAAAAGAATAACAACGTACAGTGCAATTAAGAACCAGAAGTTTAAATAAAACTAGAATATATGTACAGTATATAAATATATATAACAATAAAGTAAAGATATAAGTATAAGTATGTTCACTTCTGTTATTTTGTAAATAATAATGTGTGATCTTTACCTGATAAAAAAGGAATCAATGACTTTTTCAGAGGTAATGTTTACCTTTTCTGTAATTAAAGGAACATGGATTAACATTGGGAGGTGTGAATATACATGGTGAGTCAGAATCATATTGTACAGCCACTTGTTCCTCTTTTTACTTCTTATTGGTGAACTTCCTCACATTCTCCCCTTTAAGACTATGGAAACTGGTTGATTACATCAGTAAGACACAGACAGGTCTCCGTGTCTGCTGATTGTCTGTCATATGATCACTTTCTGGGCTGTAAAGGACATGCTAAATTCTTACACGGTCGCTTAATTAACACCAAGCACATCACACGACTAAGAAATGTTTAACTCTAGCATTGCTTAGGTTGTAACTCTCACAATAAACAACAGTAATAGACAGCGAAATGAAGCTGTCACAAATTCAGTGTTAACGTTAGCTTGATGCTGACATTAGCTTGTTTGCAACGCAGCCTGTCGCCGTCACGATGTCATTAATCGCAGTACTTTGGTACTTACCGTTGTTTTAAAGGCCTCAGTGTTCGGTCCACACGGTGTATATCAGTAAATAAATCGCAGCTCCCCGCACATAGCGCAGATAAAAGCGGGTTTTTGACTCAACGGTTCCTTCTACAGTGCTTCTCACTCACAGTCAGCTGATCGAGGTAGTGGATCTGCGCCTGCGCAAAGACTACTGCGCACTAAGCTGCATTTACGTGACCGAAAGGTTCTCGTTAGGTTCAGTGTCTACAAGCAAGGTTATTGAACAAGTATGGTCGGAAACAGAGAAACTGTAAGCGGCTGAATTGAGGTTAAAACGGGGATTTAATGGCTGAAAATAACATAAGAGTTGAAGAAAACATACGCGGTAGACCCCAGTAAGCATGCAGCCAGAGTTAGCCAACAGATGTATCAAGAATGTAGCCTAATTGTAGACTAGAGGGAGTGAGGAAATGTGCTATTATTACGAAACCCTAAGTGTTTTACAGTGTGTTATCTTAATGATTTTTATCAACGTTGTGGAACTTATTTAGGCTACTTATTGCAGATGCATAAAATTTGTTAAAAATGGTTAATCCTTAATTTCCGATTGTACTTAAATGCAACAAGGATGTTTGTCTTTTCAGCCCAGTGGCGTGGATGCGCCTCAATAGTGGCCTCTTCTGGAAAGATGGAACTACTACATTACTGACAGTGACCGCTTTAGTGTGACAGTGAATCCATGTTTATGAACCAACAATTTAATTAGAGGAGACTTATTTAAATGTTTAAGCTTTTCATTTCCCTGACATGACATTTCATTTTTAATCACACATGCAAGCACACATGTTGTCTTTTGTCTTTCAGCACTCAAAACCATGGCAAAAGCCTTTAAAAAAACACATACAATCAGGAGAAGTGGGGTTACCTATGCTACAACATGTTCAAATATCATCAAAATTAGATTAAGAACTACTGATATGATATGGATATAGAGTATTTGCACTGGATATGTTTGTTGATGCCAGTCTCATTTTTAAGAGTTTAAGAATATGGTAATAAATATAGTACCATAGTATTTGTAATATAAAAGTAAGAATACCCTACGTACAAATAACAGATTCATTAATGGTTGTATTTCCATTGATTGTGATTTAGCGGTCCTGGTATTGTCATTGCTTACTTGGACACTTGAATAGAAAGGAAAAGTTGATACATTCTTAGAAAGTCCAAGTGTGTTGTCAGCAATAAATATTCTAAAAAACACATGCAGGACGTTTCATACTGGACATGTTTGTACTCCCTGGATGACACACTGAGTTCTAATGTATACAAAAACATATGGTCTGTTTCTTTACAGATTTGTTTTAATCTTTACTTATGTCATATACAGAGAAACTGATCTATCTGCGATGAGCTACATTACACAATCCTTTGTGGAAATGTTTTTATTTTAGCTGTGTGGGAATGCTGGGTGTATGGATAATTGTTTATTTATGCTGTGGTTTGTTTATATCTTTTGCTTCTAGCTGGAAATTGAATTTCCGTCCTGATGACAGTGGAAGCATTTAACTGAACTCAATGGAACTGAAGCGCAAAATCAGATTTACCACTGTCCTCATGGACCCTAAAGTGAACCTTTAAGCATAAACTGTTTTTTTTTTCCATTTGAATTTAGACTTTGTTTTTGTGAGACATAAAACGAGGAAGTTATTAAAGAATCAGCTTTACACCTATTCAAATATATCAAAGCTTCAACTTTCAGCCGGGTTGATTATAATCATGTTGTCATCGTCCACAATTCTCTTTTCTGTTAACTCGAACTTTAAAAAAAAGCAAATATTACTTTGTAAAAAAGTATGCCATATCAGAAATGTTAAGATTACAATTCGGTAGTTATATGTTGACAGGATAGTATTTTGTTGCTTGCTTTTACATACACCTAGTTTTAGTTATCTGTCTTTGTGGCTCCATTTTGTGAGTTTTCAGTCAATCAATTGATCAATCAAGCCTATTATAAAGTGCCAATGCATAGCCTAACAAATGTTATTTCAAGACACTTTACAATAGAAGTCCAATTGACTCTTCCACACAGATTTAGATTCCAGTCTAACCTATTTCTTAGGAATGACGAGTGTTTGATTAGCCATTCCTGTAAAGTGTACCTCAGGGTGATTCTCATGAATCTTCAGCATGAATCCAAACATTTGATTCTGTCATTTTGGTCTCTCAACATAGTTAAGAAGGCCAACCTGCAGAGAGCCTTCAAATCAGTTTCAGAGTGCTATTCCTGAGACTTTCGTTAGTGCTTAGAAGCCATCGTTTTCTAGGAAGCGTTGTTTTGTGAACACAGTGTCCCTCTGAGAAACTGTCATAAAACAAAGCTGTAGGACAGCCAAACAAGCTACTCAGACCCAGATAAAGGTCATGCCGTATGGTTGCACCAAATCTCCGCTCTACCACAAGTCATACGACTGACGTGGCTGCAGGCTGAGTTTCAGAGTTAAAATGTCATTCAAGCAGGGTGGACTGAACTCCTGACAAACATGCTAAATGAAATGATTTTTAAAAATAAAAAGTCATACCAATAATCTGAACGGCATGAAACATTGAATTATCACAGTTGAAATCGTGCTAAGTGAGTGTGACAAAGGCTTAATGGCTAATCAACAAAATATTCAATAAGCTCTTGAACCTTAATAATCCCCCAGATTCCATGAGACACGAGCAGAAACACTGAATGTCAAAATACACAAACAGAACGTTATATGTTGTCATGTTATGTATGCTATTTTTGTGTTATTTTATGTCACGTCATGTTACAATATGTTGTGGTATGTAGAAAGATTCAGCCTCCATTCACAGTTTATGGTTGAGGTCTGCAAGGTTGTGAAAGTTAGAAATAACGTGTAATGACAGAGGTTGTTTTTGTTTTTTTTGCAGGTTGCTTTTGACCCACCAACCTCAACATTTTCCCAAACTGTGCATCTACTCTCAAAACTGTCAGATTATATTACATTTAGATTCATCATCCTTGGGGTGCTAGTTGTCAAGTCGTTAGTTTCCTTACCCCATGTCAGGATCAGAATCAGAATCGGGTTTTATTGCCAGGTACATTTACACATACAAGGAATTTGACTTGGTGTATTGGTGCTAAACAATTAACAAGTAAATGTACAAAGACTAGCAGGCAGCCGTGGTTGGAATCCAACTTGTGGCTTCTTTGCTGCATGTCATTCCTCTCTCTCCCTGATTTACAAATTTATCTGCCCTGTCTAATAAAGGCATAAACAACCCAAAAATACATCTAAGAAAAAAAAGGTTCATCATCATACTGCCTTGGGTGAGTGGGGTCCTTATATCAGAGATAAAACATCTCTTGCCAGCTTATGACATCAAACAAGGCCAATGGTCTCTTTGCAATTCTCAGACAAACTTTCAAAAGAAGATGAAACAAGAAAACGCTGAAATATCTACAGGTCACCTTTGAATCCCAAGGCAGGTACAGCCTGTATTGCATAAGTCATGTTATCTCCTCCAACTTAACTCATTCCAACCTTACCTTACCTCACCCAGTATTAGACCAATATTCAGTGTCTAGTATTTAAAGCTTTATTATGCCCTGCGTGTGATGTCCTTCAGATTCATTGTCCCTAAATGTAATACACACACACTTGAATCCAAAAGCGGCATTACACAGGACTATTCAGAAAATATGGTGTGTAATCGTTTGTTCAAAGTAAGCTATTTAGCTGTTTTAGAAATGCTCTTTAAACAGGGGCTATTTGATTAACACTGGCCTGGATGCACAAATAACCCAATAGTTCTCCTAAAGACAGGAGTACAAAATTGGGTCAATAATGCAGGAAGATCAAGGACTTTGAGAACTCAATGAAGTGTTACCTTAGGGTTGACTAAGACAGAGCAGACCAGTGCCTATGAAATAATAATTATGGTGAAGTTTATAAAACTATATACATTTTTTATTTTTTATCTAAATCAAGTAACGCCAAATGAGCCTTTACTAGACAATATCCTCAAGTTTATTTTTGATTATATCTCATATTCTTTAAACCCTCAACGTGAAGACTGGGGGCCAGCTCTCATTAGTGCACATGTTCTAGAGTTGCTCAAGATAAAAAAACAAAACAAATGAAACAACATTTACTACATCTTATAAAGAACAGAGAACTGCCCTACGGACATTTTATATATATATATATATATATATATATATATATATATATATATATATATATATATACACACACACACACACACACACATATATATACATATATAACCATATATATTGTATAAGTCTATTTTTAATTGCACAGTTTAAGTGTGATTCATCTAGGGGTATTCTTTAAATCTTTCTTTAAAACATTTTAAAGAATTTTTTTCGGGTTAATATATATGTATGGGGGGGGCGCGTCGGTTTTGTGGTTTAATTTGTAACAAATACTCAACAAGAAAAGAGAGAAAATCAAATTCTCTGTGAATTAATAAGATACATTTAATTATGGCCCTACACATTTTTTTAATTTTTTAATTTTTCTCATTTACAACAGTCAAATTCTTTAAACAAATATTATTTTGTATTTGTTTGAAATGTGTTTTAGATTAACAATATAGGCCTAACTATTGATTTCCCCCCTCTCTTTAGCTGGAAGTGAGCCGTGTGTAAGTGTTTTTCTTGCCTCGTAATTGAGAGCAGCTGAAGTTGTACAAGTGTATCTGAATTATGTCATGTAAACAATCCCCGTGGAGGTCTTGAACAGGTTGACTGAAACGAGAGGCCATCTACGGAAAGTTTGTGGTTATGTAACGTCAGAACTTCAGTAGCCTGTGTGATATTCGGAAACGCATATTTGGTATGTTCTCAAAATGCGAAGAGCTCATTGGTGGAACTGAGCATTAGGTCCCACCCCCAAGGACCGTGGATTACCTTTTCCACTTCCCCTGCTCGGCTCCAGTAGTTCTCCACCCATCGGCCGACAGAGACGACGCAGTTCAACCAACACTCGTCCTTCATCTAACCATATGGCAACATCAGCCTTCTTTCTTTCTTTTATCGTTGTGCCCACTACTCTTTAAAAATTCCGCCGAAAAAGAGAAGACGATTTTCCCAAACATTCTGGCCGTTTTCTCACGTAAGTAAAGCACTTGGTTTGAGTTGGATCCAGCAGACGGATGTAACATGGCGGGCTGCTCTTTCTGCCTTCTTGCCGCACATGACAGACCGATTCATTGAGTTCTGTTTTTGACTAATCTTATGGTAAATTTAAAGAGGTGTTACCGAAGATGTGTCCCTGTCTCATTCTAGTGGTTATTTGTGTGTTGTATCAGTGCTGGTGGTTTGTTATGCTTTATTAACTAAATGCAGCTTCTTCCTCCGACGTGCTGTCGGCTCCAGCTCTCGCGTTAGCAGCGTGATTCCTCGCAATGGCGTTCACGGTGCTGGATGTGTCTGTGTTTTAATTTTAACGTGTTAATCTGTAATCTTAAAATACATTTGTGTCGTTAGGCTTTGGTGTTTTGTTTTGGTGACGCAGTGTGGTAATAGTTTATCTTGTCAATGAGTCAACTGTAATGACAATTCTGTTAAATATACACATGTCCCACCATGGAAACTCATAAGTGGTTTAAAAATAGGAAGCTGAGATAATGACTTTTTTTGAATAATGCGTTGATGTTTGTTGGGTTAAAAAATTAAGCCACGTGATTGTGAAGTGCCGCGAGAGTTTCTTTAACATATCGATTTGTGTCTGTTAAATTTTGACCAGTGACAGATGTGTTAAAACAGAGATTATAGAGGTCAACTTTGTAATAACAAGATAGTTGAATGACTGACAGGCCTTGCCACGGATTTTGAATTCATGTGACTCTCTGCTTGTGATCGACTAATGCTGCCTGTACTGTTCTTCTTTTCATGTTGTAATCTTATGTTGTGAATGTTTGTGTTCCCCAGGGCTCCCCTGTCTCTGCACAGGTGTATGAGCGCTCTCCAGAGGGCCTAGGGGCGGCTCTTTACCGGGAGCACTTTGACTTCAACGCTGAGCCGCCTTGGGATCCTAGCTGATAGCGGGACAGGTCCATCTCCTGACTTGTCCATGTGAGTGACTCAGAGTTTCTTGTACGCACACACACAAAAAAAAAAAAAAAAAAAAGCATGCTGGATTACGCATACACCTGTAGCAAAGTCCAAGATTGTTGTGTTCTTATAATTTATATTTAGCTCAAGGAGATTAGACGCTGGCTTGTGTTGGATTTTAAATGTTTTGATTTCATTGTTAAACTATGTTTAAGATAAGATATACTATTCATCCCAGCAGGGAAATGTAGGTGTTTCAGCATACATACACTGAATACATATATACATGCATATCCCACCCAAACAAAAAACATGAGCCCACAATACTTAGCCAGGATAAAAAAAAGTGGTATGGATGGTCCATGTGTATAAGTAGCTGTTACTCATAGATAACAGTACAAAATACTAGCTCTAGTTTATTTTTTAATGGTTTATTTTTGGGGTAAGTTGACATATTTATGTTTAGTACAATAAAGTGATAGGCTTCTTATCCTCATTTTGTTATGTTAACAAATACAAAATTATGTGTCAAAGGAAATGTGTGTTTGTCAAAGCTCAACAGCCCTTTTCTTGTAAATACATTTGCTGGGTTGAATTGCTGTGTAACAAGCAAATCATTGTAGTTATTTGTAGTAATGATGTTTATGGTTTTTATTTGTTCCAGTTTGTTGCATACCGGCAGGACCCATTGGCTCAGTCGTGACCCTTGACTTGATTATCCGATCTTTATGATTGTCGGCTTAGCGGAATACGGTTGAGATGAAAGGAATCGCTGACAAACCTAGCTTCATCATTGAACTCCTGGAGGGAGGAGTGACCCTTGAAGATGTTATTGACGGACACATCTGCCAACAGACTCTGGTCAGTTCTGCTTCCCATGCCTTAAGTAGCCTCAGTTAGCAGCTAAGAAAAAACCCCAAATGCTTCAGATGTCTGTAATTACCCCTGTTATCAGCCCATTAATCCATTTAATCAATTCGCTTGCTCTTGTTAATTTTTAAGACAGTTCTTGATATCAATATAGACATTAGAAATAATCCAGGATTTGATGGCTACATCTGTACGTGGAGATGATTTTTGTACTTAGTTCAGCCTCTTGTGTTTTCAGGTGGAGAAAAGTGCGTTTGTGGTGGGGGACCTTGGTGCCCTGATGCAGCAGCATGTGTGTTGGCAGAGTGTGGTGCCACAGCTGCAGCCCTACTACCCAGTCAAATGCAACAGCAGCCCTGCTATCATCGAGGTGCTGGCCTCCTTGGGCCTGGGCTTTGTTTGCACTAACAAGGTACACTTTAAACTTCACAGAACCAGCTTTACCTAGCTTTGTTCTATTTACAAAACGGCTTAGTGACATGTCCTCTTGGAATGCACTTGACATTTTGGGAGCAATTCCATTAAAAGCACTTATTTGATTAATAGTAAGCTGATGACTATTATCCTTTCAAATTATGAAAAACACCTGGTGCCAGTTTGATTGGGCGTTTAGACTGTGTTGTTATGAATTATGTAACGTGTGTGTCCTCTTTCCCACAGGCTGAGGTTAGCTTGGTGCTGGAGCACGGAGTATCACCAGACAACATCATTCTGTCAGGTGTTTGCAAGCAGGTGGCACACATCAAGCACGCTGCCAAAAATAACATCCAGCATCTTGTGTGCGAAAATGAGGCAGAGTTGTCCAAAATTTCCCGCCTGCACCCAAATGCAAAGTGAGTGTAGCAACTTAGCAAACATGATCTATCACATACTTTTCATTCCTTGTGCACTAGTTGAAACCTGAAGACTGTTTCAATGCAGTTCTTGTTTTGATGCAGAAGTACGCCCTTCTTCGATTCGGGGTGAAAATAAACTTTGTCAAAGAGAAGTGTTTGTTTCGTGTTTTGAGAACCTGGCTGATATTTGGATTTGTTTGTAGGTTGCTGCTGCAATTGAGCACCAAGGCCCACGCAGCTGAGACCAGCATGACCTTCGGTTTCTCTCTGAAAAGTTGTCGACACCTGCTGGAAGCAGCCAAGGAAATGGGGGTCCAAGTGGTTGGGGTTACTTTCAACATCCCCAGCTCCTGCCAAGACCTGCAGGAGGCCTACACACACGCGCTGTCAGACGCCCGCTGTGTGTTTGACATGGGGGTGAGTGTTATCTGGAAACTGTCTTTGAATTAGTTAAAATTGAATGCAAGTCAACTCTTAAGATTATTTGAGGCTAAAAACTGATTTTTTTTTTTTGTTGTTGCTTGTTTTCAGGCTGACCTGGGCTTCAACATGAACATCCTGGACATTGGAGGTGGATTTACTGGCTCAGAGTTTCAGCTTAAACAGGTGAACAGCTGCTGTATGATGAAGGACTTTAGAGCTGATTTTATTACTAGCAGTAGCTGGCCTATCTTCTAACAGCCGAAATCTTGCACGAGTTTCCTATCACTCCTAACATATAAAAGCTGAAGGTCATCTCTAAAATAATATAGCGGTAATGTGGAGTTTAGATTTTTGTCTTGGTGTGTTTTCAGGTTGAGTCTGCAGTCAGGCCGTTGCTGGATGCGTACTTCAGCCCTCTGTCTGGTGTTCATGTGTTGGCCCAGCCCGGCACCTTCTACGTGGCCTCAGCATTCAACTTGGCCGTTAATGTGATCGGCAAAAAGGTGGCGACCCCCCAATGGGATAATCTTCCTCAAAGTGAGTGACTTAATTCCTTCATGAGTTCTTTTTGTCTTCAGTAGATCAGTTAATATATCTCTAATACCATGAATAAGTGCATATCATTATATTCAGTCTGTGAAAATGCAGAAGAATTTGTCTTCACAATTCTTTTTTTTGTACAAGAGTATTACATAATAAAACAAACCTATCAGATCAAATCTCAGTTTTAGATAATACAGCATGTTCTGTATATCTGACATGATTTCCCTCTGTATTGACTTTACACAGGCGAGAACAATGAAGATACAGAGTTCCTGTACTACATGAATGAGGGTGTTTATGGCCCATTCAGCCACAAGCTACTGGGAAACACCATCACTGCCCCGTCTGTACACAAGGTTAGTAGGTCTCCACCCAAGGGAGTCAGCCCTATTCATGACTGAAAGAAGCATCTGATGGCAGCTCTTCACATGTGATAACAGGGGTCATGCATCGGGAGTATTTAGGTAGTAACTCATATTGCCCCATATGAAGACCCCACAATAAAGGATATCTAATCATAGTTTTCCCTGAGGTAGGGACAGTCAGAAAATATAAAGCAGACCCACAAATTGCTTCAGTTAGTGATGCAAAAGTTGGATCTTGGCACTACAGGTGTAGGTGGTATCCTTATGTCAATACATTGCTAGCAGCTAACTAAGTTTAGGTAGCTAGTTGGCTAAAACAAAAAGATATTTGTAAGCCACCACAAGACTACAGTTACAAGTGATGTTTCATCAGTTCTTTCCAAAGGTATCTCCCCTCAGTTGTAGACTTAAATCCTGTAGATAATGATCTCTCTTATTTTGAATGTTAAATGCCATTTTTAAACACACTCTTCCTCTCTGCAGCGCGTGTTGTGTGCTGAGGAGGCAGTGTTTCCCAGCAGCCTGTGGGGCCCATCACTGGACCAGCTCGACTGTGTGGTGGAGCACTGCCTGCTGCCTGAGCTCAGCGTGGGGGACTGGCTTCTCTTCTCTAACATGGGGGCGTGCAGCCTGGAGGAGTTAAGCTCCTCCCAGCTGCCCATCTATTACACTGTCTCCACCTGTGACTGGTGAGTTAGCATGTGAAAGTGTACCATTTGAGCGGATGTTGTAAGATAGAAGACTACAAAGAGAACTGTTCCTGATGCCTGTTGTCGTCCACAGGTACGTAATGCAGGAGGCCGGTGTGGCTCTGGACAGTGTCATGAAGAATTTCTCCATGGTACAGTTCGGTGCGTAACCATCCTCTGCTCCTGTCCCATATTGTATTAAACGGATCCTCCTCAGCTTCGGCTCTCGCCATGTGAGAAGAGGGGTCAGTGTGGTTTTTGGGACAGGGGGCTAAATGTGGTCAACATTCCAGCCACCTTGGAAAACGCAGTGTGTCTGATTAAATCTTCCAGGAATTTGACTTTTTTACCTCTCCAAATTGTTTCAAAATAGTTATTAAATACCTCATTGGTCTATAATCTAATCTGGAAGATAATCTTCTTGATTTTGCTCCTCCCTCCAATGGATATTTGTCAGCTTAAAGAACTCTAGCCCAAGCTCAAATGACATTATGCAACAAAATGGACGACTCGATGGAGATGGGATCCCTCAACGTGATTGAGGGGTTTTTGTTTCCTAAATCAAATCCACTTTACAAAATGTACAACTGATTCAAATCATGTTCTCTATTGATTACCTGTTGACAGTCGTGTAAATCATGTGTCTGATCAACTCACATTTCATTTGACTGAAGATGATTTTTGAACTGAATTAATGCTTCATGTGGATTCTGTACTTCAGACCCTTCACTTTGCATAGTTTAAACAAAAGTTAAGATAATGATGTAACCTCTTCCTTTAATTGCATCTCACCTCAATGCATTTTTATTTATTGGATTCAGATATAACTGGGGCATATTCAAAGCTCCATCTTTAAGTGTGTTTTGCCCAGGTGTTAAGCTGTGTCTAACAGTGTTTTTCTGATAAGATATTGATGTGTTTTTTAACGCTACATGGATATAAAGTGTGCTGTGATCTCCATTTGTGACCTCAGTGGTTTCCCTTTACTCAAAAGGCATGTTACACCCTGATGCACTCCTTGCCTCTAATAGAGAGCGGTCAATCTGTTTTCAAATGCACAAAATCTTTTGTAGGTTAAGAAAATACTGTAATATTTAACAATGCAGCCCTGTTTTTTCAGATCTCCACATTACTCTATTTGAAAAGGGGATTCATCCCTTTTCCGAGATCTGAAAAACCAGAGAAGAAGTGATTTTTGGAGAGTGCTCAAACATGAATGAACTTTATGTGGTTGATGTGGATGTCCCTGTCTGCGTCTCTCAAGTGAAAGACCTGCTAGTTGTACACAGACCTCTCTTGGGCAGTGCAAACAGAAAGCCAGACCTTTCCTCATGCCTCTTTGAAGTAACGGGGGAAATAATGCACAGTCTCATGTACAGCTTAATGTCTCATGTTTAATATTATTAAAGGTGACCTGACTTAACTGCAGTTTTTGAAGAATCCTGCCCTTGTGTGTTACAATTGAATAATGTATTGATTACTTGCTCGTCTAAGGCACTAATGGACCATAGCCTGTTTTTGACTGTAAATTGTGCTTGTTAAAGTGATGAAAGTGATTAATTTAATACATTTCTGACTTAAATCATGCATCTTGTCTGTGTCATCATTGGAGGTGTGTTCTTGATAGTTTTATAAATGTCAGCCAACAAATCAAAGCCATATGCTTCTGATCGGCTTTGGAGTTTTGCCAAGCGAGTGTTTTTATTTGTACATCAGTTCAGTGTCCTGAAAAGAAGCGAGGGCTTCATATGCAGGCAGGACTGAAAACTTCTCTGCTGTTGATGTATTCAAAAGTAAATCATTAACCACAAGAACATGTACATTATGGAGTCATTCAAATTAGGTGAATCATCTTTACCTACACTCAACACACAAATGAATAAGAAGTTGTACCAAGAACATTTTCTGTTTCAGCTTAAATGGCTGTACATTTTCTCATGGCTTCTGATTCTATACTCTTTGTTTAAAACCAGAGTATTTGTAGGGATGCTATTGTATCCCAAAAAGTAAAAATTTTAAGGTTAGATAAATAGTAAAATGGCAGAGATATTAAACCAAATCTGTGGCCAGAATTCAGCATTTAAACAATGAGACTGGCTGCATTGATTGTTCCATTCTTGAACGCATTGATGACAAAAACAAAAGAAATACTTCTGTTGCTTCCTGTAAAAAAGATCCACATGTAAAGTTTGTCATCTCCACCTCTTGCCCCTCTTAACTTATTTGATCTATTTTAATGTCCAATCCCTTTTCAGACATAACAGCACACGTAACAAGGCGATCACTAGGATACAACTAGGATATAAAACTAGTTTTCTATTAATATACAAGATAGCCTGAGCTGTTGTTCCCTCTAATCCTCAACTAGTTACGATCCAAAGGTCAGAAGAATGTGGGAATGCATAATGAAGTTGTTTTCTTCCTTCAGAGATGACTGCCTCAAAATAAATGACACCCCCCTCCCCCTCCCCCCTAACAGATTTATGTTGTTGTATGTGAGAGTGGATGCCAACTCGAGGGAAATCTGTCTCTAGGAGGAGCCATTATGGCTCACGTTGAGTTTAGGGTTTAAGTGTTTGTTAGGGATGACTTGTATATGTGAGACAATATGACTAAGGAAATAGTAAAATAATGGATGTCACCATGTCAATGGGTGAAATGAATTGTTGTTATGATGATGATAGTAAAAATATAGAGAACATTTGAGTCTGCCAGGAGCAATGCTCCCATTCCTGCACATCTCAACACATCAGAGTAGTATAGTAACAAAAAAGACCTACATGGTAACAACATAAAGGGCATAGACAGATGCATGTGTTGCTCTTTGGGATCACATTCATTTTCAGTAAGACTGTACATAACTGAACTGTAAGTGGTTGATTCTGATAGGTTTGATTAATTAATGTTATTTTGAATAGAGGGAATCTCTCAGATGTCTGATGAGAGCAGTTGTTCTTGAAACATATTTTGTAAGTGATAACTTTACAGTTTCAGGTCAGAACCAGCCCAACGTGTCTGTGATGTGAATAATTACTCCTCTTTAGTGCATAGGAATATAACTGTGTCTAAGGGTTTTCTTCTGTTTACCAAAGGAAGTACATGATAATGGCATGCTTTGTATTTGCAGATGGCTCAACAGTCAATTGGATCTCGTTCATCAATCTTTTTTTTTATTTTTTTTATCTTTGATCTATATTATCTTTCATCATTAAAATATAACTTTTATTATATTTAAACATAATCTGTCATCAGTCTTGCATCAAAGTTAGAATTTGACAGAAGGGGCAAACTGTGATGGATAATTACTGCGTAAATCTGGTGTAGACTAAAGTATGGTCTGAACCACTGGAGTCACAGTACAGGTAGAGCTAACAAACGATTCAGTCGTCAAAATGGCTTAAGATTGGTAACGTGAGAAATTTTAGGTCAAAAGTACAAAGAAGGACATTTAGATAAAGTATCGCTACCTTGTACGTTTAAAAGACAAAATGAGCAGTTATGGGCCGTAATTTGAACAGGTGGCTCCGGTTTTGCTCACTTAGAGGAAGAGTGGACACGTTTGTCGCTAAGAAAGTTGAATGCGAAATGTTTAACCTGGAAAAATATTCGAATATTCGACTTTCAAAACTAGGCATCACTTAACATTAAAATTTGTCAAAAAAAGGTTAGTTATCGATATACATAACTTTGGAAAAGTAGCTAGCTATTTTTCCTTTTTTTGTTATTGGTCAACATTAAACAAATTGTAACTTTAAAATATGCTAGCTAAAACATCTGTAGGCTAAGAATTTACCTTCATCTCCCATCAAAATGGTGGTCCATTTCAATTGGATGTGAAAAGTAGCATGATATGACATCACACTCTAAGGACCACCCATTTAGCTCATTTTCTCGAAGGCTTATTGGTTAGTCTTAGTACTGTACCACGTGACTGACACTGTAGCCACGCCCCCATGCCTAGCTATTTGTTGTTTGGAACAAGTGTCCAATTAACAAGTCAGTAAACACGTGAAATTCAAAGAGATAGTGATGAAAGTGATCACCTCAAGCTGTGAAACTACAAGTTTGAGTGTTTGTGAAAGAACAGACAGTGATTTAGTTTTGGGACTGAGAACTCTCCTATTGGTCAGTTTGTCCTGTATGCAAATGAGGGCTGCTACGTCAGATCCTGAACCTGTGCGCCATTTTTTCCTCAATAGGGGAAGAAAGGGACAAAAGCTAGACCAAAATTAACTTATCTTTACAAACCCCACCTTTCACATAAGACTTCACCCTTCATACCTCGGTGTGTGTAGACAGATGCAGCTGCTCGGATGAGCCTCTGCGTGCAGCCCCAGTAGCACACGCAGCTTACGGACACGCACAGTTGAGGGCCGGCGGAAGTGGAAAACGGTAGCCCTGTTGGAGGAGGCACAGCGACTACTAACGTTAACCTACGCCGAAAGATTGGACGAGGTAAATATCGTAGAGGAGGCTGTGGGCATCGTCAAGTGGGAAGACGCAGCATGGTTTAGTGACACGGCTCGTCGTTGTCGGCGTGCTGCCAGGATCTGTAAAAAGACTCCACTCACACAAACACACACTGAAGTGTTAGCATGGGGTAGCAGCAGTGTGAAATGACAGGTTGTTCATCTGTAGACATTTAACATCAGAATGCACACTGTGGACCCGCCGGAGGAATATTGTTTTCTGACACATCTGGAAAAAGTCAAATCATTATTTATACAGTTGTGCAGAGTGAGATCAGCTGTTGCATAGAAGCATAACATCGCATTGCCTGTGCAGACATAATATTCATCATGTGCAGCCATGCTGTTGTTTTCTTTCAGAGTTTACTACTTTATAACCTCATAATTACGATCATTCAATCTCGGTAAGTTTTGTGTTGCCAGCAGTTTAACGTGATATAATGGCAAACCTTATAATCTTAACACTTAGTAACTTACTTTAATAACAGAATGACCTGATGGGCTCATGTGTACTGGTCTGTTTGTCTTTACATTGAACACATCATCTGAGTTTGTGTCTGTAGTAGTGCATGCCTTTTACTGTTCTTCCATTATGCAGTAGAAAATTGTGGTCGCTTTGTTGGCCATGGCCAGGAAATATGTCAACAACATCGTGATATACATATTATATATAATATAATAATAGACATATTATTCATAGGGCTGCAAATAACGATTTTATTTAACCAGTTTGCCATTAAGTTCATATATATGTCAAAAGGAATTTATAGAAAATGTATAGAAAGCCAAATGTGATGTCTGAAGTTTGCACCTTTTTTTTTTTTTCCCAGTTAACAAAGCATCTTCATTTACCATCAAACATAACAAAAAACAGTTTGAAGAAGCTTTTAAACAGGGCGTAAAAGATAAATAGATTATCAAAACAGTTGATTAATTGTTGTAACCCTGTTTAACTGATGCATTATTACAATTGTATACTCCCAACTTATGAGAAATAAACACTTGTTTTCTTTTGCAAGGCCTGTAAAAAACAATGTATCAGCTTCCAGTTGGAAATATTGAGAAGATCCGAAAGGCAAGGAAGGCCGTGAAAAACATCCTGACTGAGATAGGACTTGAAGACTGCCAAAACCTGCTGAAGGTATGTGTACTGTTGTATATTCGAAGATTCTTTCTTAAAGTTGCAATATTATCATCAGATTTCATTTGTTTAATCTTTAATCATGCATGTCTTACACTGACCAACATAATACCCCAGTATCTGGCCCAGTGCAGATTATTGGTGCTGTTTGTTCTCACTAGCGGTGGGTGTCACCAGACGCGATACGATATTATCACGATACTTGAGTCCTGATCCGATATTATTGCGAGTTTAAACATTTTGCAATATGCTAATAACTGCAATACAATATATTGCGTTAACTAATGATAATAACTAATAACTTTTTTAACTGTAGTTTAATTGCAGTAATTATTAACGATGCGACTTGTTCAAAATGAATTGTGCAACCCCTTCAGCAATTAAAAAAACAAAAAACAAAATTTTTATACTAATATAATAAAGTATCCATACTTGGCGGCCATGAGATGATATAATATCGCCATGCAAAATATCGCGATACTATGCTGTATCGATCTTTTCCTCTAGTTCTCACATCCGGTGTCAAAGCCTGCTGCCAATACTTAACGCTGTCTATGAGAAAGTCCCTCCCTAACTTATAGTGAAGTTGCAGAATGTTTTGTTGTTGATGTTGCTTATAGTTCAGTTCATCCATTAAAATGCTAAATGCATGTTTTTTTCTTAGGGTTTTGCTTATAGTAAAACAAAGTATAACAGTATAGAAAACATGGCTCATCTGCATTAGGCCTACAGTTTGTAAGACAATTAACAACAAGGTATTTAAAAAAGGAAAGTTATGCTGACTTTGCTGAATATACAACATTCATACTCATCTGTTCAACATTAAACATTCAATCCATTAATACATTGGCAAACAAACTCCACACTAAGTGCAGCAACAGCCTCCCAGTTGAAATAGTTTCTAGATAAATTAACATTGGATCAGATTTCAATTGATGTAGTCAGTCACACATAGATTTCTTTCTTGGGTTGTTATGGCAACAAGTGGGATTGGATGGTCTGATGTTGTGTCTACTGTTTGTGGTATTGTTTATTTCTTACATGGATATGCTGACCCATCTTTCCTTGTCAGATATTTTGAAGTATTTAGATATTCATATTTGAATATTTGTCATTATTTTTATGTTTATTATATTTGATCCGAACCTCCTCCCAAAACAACACGTCAGTAAACTGATAGAAAACCAGCCAATAACTCTAAAACCTCATGAAACTGGTCTGGATGGGTTTTTATTGACATGCAGACATTTTACTCTTGTGATATATGACATCATAACAACTCAGATATTAACAGTGTTTGTTGTTTCTCCTCAACATTTATCTGATTGCTCTAAGTGCTAAATGTTGTTTTATACAAGCATCATATTGTACATCATGTGACTCCACCTACAAGTAATGAAGTTGAATACAATCTCAATCAATAGCATGAGGATTTTGTTAAAAATGTACTTGAAAGTTGGCATGTAACTTCAAGGTGATTTCAGAAGACAATTTAGCTTTCTTTTAATTTCTATTCTTATTCTCAAAAATCATTTGGCAGAACTTTATTTGTGTCATCGGAATCCTTCATTATTCTTTCTTTTTTTTGTGTGTGTGTGTTTACTTTGCAGGATCTAAATGAAAGCTCGGAGAAAAACTCAGATGAAGGTGACATCTTTCAAGAAACTGAGTGGGTTGATTTCACTGATGGATACAATGGCAGACTATATAAGAAGGTCAGTGTTCCAATAATAAACACCTTCTACTGAAAAGATTATTTCCAAGTTTGAGTTTATTTTTTATTTTTTTAAATGATTTAAAATGTTAATGAACTTTTAGTTAACAAATGTCTACCTTGTGGTATAAGTTTCAGATACAGTAAGGTTTCAGATGTGTAGGTTAGCATGACTGTAACATCTGTACTGACTGTGCAAAAGAACATTGTTTATTGATATAAACTGAAATAACCGGCTGTTTCTGTTTCTTTCCATTTAGTGGCCTTATCGGTCGCGATCTTTGTGCTGTAACCTGTGCAAGTACTCCACTAAAAACATCTACAACTTCAGGACCCACGTCACTCGCTGTCATAAATATGTACAGTCCTTCTGTTCGCTCGCACCCTGTTCTCAGTGCCTCTTCATCAGCCACCCTAAGGTGGTCAAGAAGCACATGATGTTCTTTCACACCAAACTAGCCAATCATGTACAACCAGCAAGGGAAGGACCTGCACTCAACCACCGTGGGAATGAGAGGTATCAATGCAGAAAATGTGGATTTCCAGCCTCTTCCATCTTCATGTTGAAGAAACACATCATCCTCAAGCACCTGGAGAGAATGGCAGAACAGTTTATCGGTTACAGATTACACCTTCAAGGCACCACATCTATAAAGATCCACTGCTGCAAGGTGTGTAGGGTGAACACTGGGACCCTTGACCAAATGTTGCATCACATGCTGGTGGAGCCATCGCACTATGCAGTGAGCACACAAGTACAGAGCTTAATTTTTGAGAACAAGAACTATACCATGAAATCAACTCCGAACGGGAATGGGTTGTTTGTGACTTTCCCAAGTATCGCTCCTAAGCCGCAAACAACTCAAATGTTCAACAGTAAGTCTTTGGTGCTGCCAAGTAACGGCCAACCTGCTGGGACTGTGGTAACGTTACAGCAACTAACAGGGAGTACAAACAGTACGACTCTGATCTGTGCCCCTGGGACCAACCAAGCTTTCTTACCCCCCCAGGCATCAGCGCTGGTGCAGCTAGCTAGTGCTGAGGCTAAAGGTTTGCTCCAGCCTGGTGCCACGATCGCCCTCAGAAGTGCTTTGCCCCAAGGGCCATCAATGGTCCAGCTTCCAACAGTGTCTAACGTGTCTCTCAAACAGGCATCAATGGCTCTGGCTCCTCCTTCTTCTCAAGCACAACAGGCTCCACAAGCACAGCAAATCCTTCTCCAAACTGGAATGCAGGCCAGCTTAACAAGTGGACCAGTATCGAAACCAGGTATGGTCACACAAAATGTATCAACCAACCAAATCACCCTACAAGGTACCATGTTGACTTCACAGTCTCTGTTGAGTCACCTGATCCCGACCGGCAACAGAATGAACGGCATGCCCACATACACTTTTGCTCCGCTGCAGGTAGCAGTGCCAGGAAATCAGAATACAAATACCCCTCTCAAGCCGATCGAGCAGACAAGTAACTCCTCACCACAAACCAAGAAATGGATTACCTGTCCACTTTGCAATGAACTTTTCCCCTCCAATGTCTTTGATATCCACACAGAAGTGGCTCACCAGACAAAATCCACCTCAGCCAAGTCAGAGAGTGTGGCGGCAAGAGCAGCCTTCTTAAAGAAAATGCCAGACAAAACTGTCAAATGTCTCACGTGCAAAATTCTACTATCAGAAAAAAGTGTCTTCCAACATCTACTCCATGGCCTGAATTGTTTGTACTGCTCGGCTTTGTTCTTTTCAATCAGACAGCTCGCTGAGCATGTTAAGATACACAATCCCTCGAGCAAGGCATACTGTGATTTCCTGAGACAGAAGTACAGGGTCTACACAAAGGGCTCTGGAATCCTGTTTCCTTACTTTGACGTCAACACAACCGCACCCAAAGAAGTTCTCGGAGACGTCGAGGTAAATCTCGCCCTGGTCACGAATTCACTCGACCTCATCTTCTTTAAGTTGCAGCCCACCAGTCAGCCAGAAATATGTCCAGCGCCCTTGAAAATAAACAGCACGTACTGTCCCTTCTGTGATGAAAAGTTTCAGAGCGAGTCCCAACACCTGCAGCACCTGAAAGAAAAACATTTTGTGGCACCTACCATTCATGCCATACTCAAGACAGAGGCTTTCAAGTGCATATACTGCAACGGTGTGTACACAGGAAAGGTCACCCAGCAGGCCGTGATGCTCCACATTCAGCGATGCCGCTGTTCACCAAAGCAACCACAGCCACAACTCCCCAAGGCAGCACCGGCACAACCCCAGCCACCGCCAAAACTAGTTCAGCAGCTCAGCCAGCCTTCCGGACTCTACTTTCTCCAAGTGCCACAAGGAATGACAGTGAAACAAGCTCTGGCTCCAGCGCGAGTGATTCCACCGGTGCTCGCTGCCAGGCCTGCAGAGTCAGCAGCAGAGATTCAGTCCAAGCAAAGGCTGGAGGCCGCGTTGAAGGAGGTCATCCAGGCTAATAAACGAGAGAGGGAGGAAAGGGCAGCCATGCGTAGGAAGCGAGAGCAGCAGAGGTTATTGCCCCCACCAGAGCCTGTGATTCACGTCGACCCCACAGTCAAGCTAGCGTTGGAGCCAACACCAGTGGAGCGCCGCAGCAGCGAGGAGCGCAGAGATTTCATATCCAAATACTTCAACACAAACCCTTACGCCAACAAAGCCGAGTCTGATGAGCTGTGCAAGAGGCTGTCAGTCACAAAAGCCGAGCTGGCAGCTCTCTTCAGCAAGAAGCGCAGCAAGTGCATGAAGAGTCTCAAGAGCAACTCGGCGGCCATTCTCCTCGGATTCAACATGAAAGAACTGAACAAAGTCAAGCACAACCTCCTCGTTCCAGAGCCACCTACAGCAGATACTATAGAGCTTGCAGATGCAACGGAGTCGATGGAAAAGAGTGAAGATGGACCAGAAGCTATGGATGACAGTGGAAATGTTAAGGTTTCAGGCGGGGAACAGGTGGAGCAGATGGAATGTGTTTAGAAGATGGAAATGACCTGAAAACGGCAAATAATGCAAATGCTGCTATCCCTAATTTAAAACAGAATAAAACTCTGATACTTTAATGACGGCCTCTTGTGTTGATAGTTAATAGAGAAGTTCATTATGCAGTGTACACAGTGTATTCCCCAGCATACAGTTACCTGAAAGTGAGGGCAGTTTGTTAATGTAGCCTCCATTAATAGTGCTTTTCTTTTTCAGTACGCTGTTGGTGGTTCATATTCTAATTTTCACATTTATACAAAGCCACGTTACAATGCTCTTTAAGACAAAATAATCAAAAACAGATTTGTTGTCTGTAAGATATTATGGTGTCAGTAGTATTTAGCTGGTTACAATCCCTCATATTTTAATCATACTGACTTCAACTAAAGCACTGATTCACTCCTGTTAAATCCTTCCTTTTTTGCCCCCTTTATTTAAGCCCCTTTGGAAAAGAAAAGTGATTTGGTACATCATCGCTTGTCTGCTGATATCCAGATTTACTTGCACCCATTGACATAAAGTTGATTTTATATTATATTGTGCTTTCTTTTTGTGCATTTGTCTTTGTTTAATACACTTGGACCTATCTCTGTCTTGTGTACAGCTATGTTTTTTGGTTTTCTCATTTTCACAAGGCTCCCTCCTCTACATTTGAACAGTTTGAGCGAGGGAGGAATGATTTCTGGTTATCTAGCGAGTGTTCACGTTACAGTTTTGAATCCAGATTTTGGAGAATGTACACATTTTCCAACATTACAAGTTTTGGAGAATAACTAGAGCTGATGAACACGTGGTTGTCTCAAATCCAAAGTTGCCTGCATGAGCATTTAATTCATCAGATGAAAGTATGAGTTGTGCCATTGTGAAGCCTACATATACTTGTAGGCATTTATCTAGACATTTAACAAAGCATACAAAACAATGATTGGGTGTTCCACATATATCTTCTTTTCTCCTGACTGCTGTTTTGTTTTGTACTTTATTTGTATTTTCTATAATTCCAGGAGGAGCAACAATGTTGGGAGTGGTACTTATTCTCATTCTGTCCAAGTCCATTGAGTTATAAAAAATAAAGTGGGTTTCTTTTACATAATAATTCATTCATTTTGTTTTTCATTTCCTAATAAAAAATATGTAAAGCCAGCTGTGTTAGAGCATCCTAATGTGTTTGTTCCTTGTGCTACTATAATGTTGAAATAAGTGGAAAATTCTCATTACTTCTTAATCAGCAGAAAAAGAAAATAGTTGTTACGGTCACATTAAAAGGACTCCACTTGAAGGCTGAAAGACGTTCATATCAGTGTTTAATACACTCCTTAGAAATAATGGAAGACAATTATCTGCCAACAATGTACATTTTAGTTTCTAACATTTGTCAACATACTTCTTGGAAAAAAGTGCTCAATGGCAGCTCCAAGTTAAAGATCAAATGGACACAGCCAAACAAGTCATCATACTGTAAGTGCATGTTGTATTTACTTCTGGTTACATATTGTTGCCGTGACGATGTCTTGACCTTTAAAGTCGTGACTAAGAGGTTTTTTTTCTATCCTATTAACTAGAACACACTTCATTGTATACTACTGTTTGTAACATTCAACTATAATCAGTGCACTATTACATCATCATAATATAATGACGTCACGTGTAATTTGTCATCTAATGTTTCCAAAGTCAACAACAGTGAATTTCTAACTCATTGCAGGTCTGATTTGATCAAGGATTGAGGGGCCACTGTAGTTGTTCGTTGGAATGGCCTCCAGCTTTTTCATATACTCCACAGGTAGTCCGTTTTGCTCTGCACCTAGACACACCACCTTAATGATAAAGAGAGAAAGAAATGCAGTGAGGCTAACACGTTGATTTAGCCACAAAAACATTGGTTTGTGTTGTCTGTGGATCAGTGTCAACATGCTCACACCTCTTTGTACTGAGGAGAGGGAGGACTGGGATGGAAATTGTTCATCTGGTAAGTCCTGCAGAGCATCAGGCCTTTATCAGTCTCAACTGAAACCTCCAGTGGAGAGTACAGTCCCAGGCTCACCCCTTCTTGTCTGATGAAACATTAAGATGAAAGAGAATGTGTTGGTTAAAATGACAAACATTAACTCCTGAACTGGTTGACGGCTGGCTGTTTATGCTTTCTCACTTGTCTAAGGTTGTGATATGTTCATCGCTCAAAGTCCAGATAACCCCCCATACTTCGCTTCCAGGACGGGAGAGGATTGTTGCAACTCCTCCATGCCAAGAGTTCTTCGCATCTTGCGCCCACAGGCCAAAGTCCAGCTCATAGTCCTGAACACAAACAGGGGACAGTGAGTTATGGACAATAAGATATTGATATTGATGAAGCATTGTGTATTTCAAACAAAAATGTCTTTCATTTCACTGGGACGTAAAGAGTAGTGCTTTGTTTGTTTCAGCAATACCACAGTGAGTTTAGTTTTCTGTTAGATATCACAGCTGGAGGACACTCAGGCCCTGTTGTTGCAGGTGGCCATGAAAAGATGAGACTAAGCTGAATTCACGGCAGTCATTTTAAACCTTTGACAGCAAACTGGTATTCCTCTAGATCAGTGGTGTCCAAACTTTATTTCTTAGAAATGTTAGAATCGCTCGCGGGCCACAGGTTTTGTTTTTTAAAATATAGTTGGAAAAATAGTTAGGCTTTGTAGATCAGAATCAAAAGGCTCGCTAAAGAAACCCTTTAATAAAAGGAAATCCAATATTTTGATTTCTTCGTTCCACTTTATTTGTTTATTTTTCTTAGCCTGTAACGTGGTTCATTTTTTTGGGAAAAGCTTTCTGCATTTAGCTCAGGTCATTAAATGGTTAAACAACAGTCTGCTTGTTTGCAAAAACTTTGCATACGTTTTATTTCATAGTTTACAAAATATGGAAAATAGTAAAAGCTGTAAATAAAAAAAAAAATAAAAAAAACAACAACAACATACATGTTACTGAACATTTTCTATTTTAGGAATATTGTTCAGCCCTTGTTAACATGAAAAAAGAAAAATAAGATAATGCGCCAATCTTAATCAAGGCCTCAAAATCTTCTGATTCTTCATTTGAAGTCACGGGCCGCAAAAAATCCCCTCAAGGGCCGCAAATGGCCCTCGGGCCGCACTTTGGACACCCCTGCTCTAGAGGATTTATCTCATGGCACATTCACGATCATTAAGCGAGCTGTGCTGCGTTCAAGATGTGTTAGTACTATAGTATAGTACTCTTAACACTATTGTTCTTTAATATCTACAGTACATGCGGTTCTCTTTAAATAATGAATTAATGAATAAACGGAGAACTACTGACAGGTGCTTTATTTGTATATCTGACTTAATACAGTTGCTACAAAATAGAGCTATTGCACTAACAGTAAGTTACCTTCAATCGAGCAGTGGTGAAAAATACCGCCGAGGGGTTAGCAAGCTGCAGTCTTTCCTTCAGCAGGTTGCTTCCAAAAGCGAAATACAGGAATAGACCCTTAGCAACAACAGACATCTTTTCCTTTGGTCAGTCCTGTCGGCTGGACGAGACATAAGAGCTAAAACTTAAATATTAACAGGGACGTCTGGTTACTGAAGGAGCTGCCCGAAAGCTTACCAGAGACTCTTACAGTGTTGTAGCTGCCTGCCTGGCACTTAAAGGGACAGTCAGTGTAATAAGCAAAGTCATAGTCAAAGAAGGCAGCACCGAAGCACAAGCCCATGACGTAACAAGTGACCCTGGAGTGAGGAAGTGACTGTGTGTGTGTGCGTGCGTGTGTGTGTGTGTGTGTGATAGATGTAAGATAAGAGGCGTCAGACTGGTTATGTTTACTGTGTGTGTGTGGCAAACTCTGTGGCCATACTGTCCATTATCAAGAATAATACAATCACAATGTCAAGATGTTGACTTAACATGTATAAAATGTTACATTACATTAAATAATTTTTTTTACAAGATGTTTACTGGTCTTGTATTGCTTACTTTTACTAAGAGTGAATATAGCTGGCTTAGCGTGTATGAACTGTGGTTTATAATTTAAAATAAACGTACCATAACTTTGGGAAATCAATATTCATAATTAATTAAATGTCATTAAATTAGGTTTAATAGCTAATCATTAGGGTCTCATCCGTCACGCCAGGGGCTTATGTTCTGTGGCTGCATCTCATGGAGGAAGTACATGTTATCCTAAATCTAATCAATCAGCAAACTCTGTGGTCATACTGTCAGTGACGAACTAGAACCGTCCGTTATCAAGAATAATACAGTCACAATGTCAACATGTTGACTTAAACACACAGGTAGACTTCTGAAGCTTTAGATTCAGGTGGTTGAACTGCCTTTTGTCAGAAAATGTTCATATTATGTGAATGAGATAAAATGATAAAGCTGTAAAATACTCTTCACCTGCACACCCTTTGGGTCTGTCATCAAGACCCCTCAATCAAGGAAATATTCATTTCTCCATTTGTAAGCCTGAACATTTTTATAATCCAAGGTTTTGAATTTAAATCCTTTACATTGCCTATTTTAAGTTATTTAGATTTTATGAAATCAGAGGTTAACAAACTTTACCTGTTGGATCTGACTACTATTGAACTATCCTTCTAACAGGTTCAAATACAAAGAGTATATTAAGATTAAATGCTCTCCACGTGACCCTCCAACCTAGAGTCCACATGCACACACAATGCTGACAAACTGAAGCTTCAGTATTAAACCAGCTCTGCATCAGTCAGGAAAACTGTCTGCACCCTAACCCCCTCTCCATTTTTCAAAACCATCTCCAATATTTATCCTAGCATTACTGTTAGGTCTATGCTGTTGGGGCGTCCAAAACATGTTATGGTAAGGTTATTTCATGATTTATCTGAAATATTAGATCTTTAAGTATTGATTTAAAAAACATTTATTGGCGTGTAGACACACAGTTCTGTGGATTTACTAACCGAGGCCCAAATGAGACTCAGGATCTAAAGATAAATGCTGAATGTCAGCTCTGTTAAATTTATTCTCAATCAGTTTAGTGAATACATATTTCTGTGCAAAACACTTTATTTAAATCAGACTATGAAAACAATGTCAGGTTAACAAAATAATCCTTTTACTAAACTGGAAATAATGCAGAGTCAAACCTCTCCTCTTAAGGATTTTAATGTACAAAATGAGAAAAAAACAAAAAATACATGGAAATTCACAAAACGCTCCATCTGAAAAAAGAAAAAAAAAAGATCCTGTACAAACAGTGGGGTTGAGGACGGCAGATGTTGGGCCTGATGATCATCTCCTTGGCCCGCCACGGCCTCGTCCTCTTCCTCTTCCACGGCCTCGTCCTCTTCCACGCCCCCGTCCAGCCACTGAGAAGACAGAAGAGATGGAGTGAGAAACAGTAGCCAAACATTCACAGCCCGACCAGTTTAACCAGACTTATATTAATTAGTCATGACTTCACTCTTCACACCAAGTGAGTGTCTAAAGTGCCTAAAACCAAAATCAAGATATTTACTGCAGCAATTTCACCTGATCCTATGACATATCCTGTACAACACACACCACCATCAACTATAATGGTTTGGTCAATCAGGAATAAAGTGTGTAGTATAGTTATCAATAATCACTGGTAACTAAGAGCATCCTTTAAATCATTAAAATGCATGAAGGAGCGACATTCATACAGTCTCCTTGTGTCAGCAGGTTGTGTCAGTGATTGTAGTGTTTTTATCTTTGTATGATGCTCTTTCAAATCTAGCTCTCTGTTCCTCTAAAGTTTCCTACTGGTACATCAAGACTGTTGTCGGAATTCATGAAAAAAAAAGTACAAATACACAACTTTTGTATAGACCATAAAACCAACTCAATCTGCGAGTGACAACTTTTCTAGCAGTGCCATGAAGTTGTTGTTTTTGCCTCAATTCATCCTAATTATGTTTAAGTCAAATGTGACCCACAGTGGGTTAAAAACAAACCCTACCCTAACTAGTGTTTAGCAGATAGCTGATTAATAAACAGACACATCTGTGTCACACCTCATACTACACGACCAAACCCAAAAGAGCACCTCCTAATCCTATAGAAACCTTTCATTAGGCCAGACTACACAACTAATACCTTCCAATATCACAAGAGGAAAACACTTGGACTCAGTTATAGTTATCTGTAGTGAACCTGGATGGTTTTTAGGACATTTCTTACCTGCTTCCCTCTTCTTTGACTTGATCTTTGGCTCAATGTCCACCAGCAAAGTATCCAGCGGGAGGCTGTCCGGAAGAATGAAGTAGCGGATGTTGTTACCGCGGATACTCAGTGATTCCAGCTGAGTGGGCTCCCTGTTTTTCAGAGTCATTTTCACCGCTTTCAGGTGAGTGTTCATGCTCACATCAACACCTAAATGAGAACAGAAAGAAGAGGGGATACCGACTTGAACGCACGTCAACAGGTATTCTTATTCACAAATCTGAGAGGGAAATAACTGCAAAGACTCAGAGGTGTATCTCCAGAAGATTTGAACTGACAACATTTTTAAACATTTCCCATTTTTGACCCAAAGCATTAAAAAAAAAATGTAAATATAGGCAATTAAAAATTTTTTTTTTTAAAAACAACGTTTCAGTATTGCATCGTAGTGTTGATCGGGAAAACTGAATTAAAAAGTAGTGACAGAGGGCCCACAAACTGTGTGGCAGCACACTGAAGAGTAAACAGATCAGCCTCTGAACATTGTGTCTTCAGACACAAGAAAGGACATGAAGGTAACACAAGCATTAAAAAAATATATATTGTGGAAATGTATTTATAGAGCAAATAAAATTCTCATCTCAACAATTATTTCAAAGAGTTAAGACGGCGTACTTTAATATTTCACAAGTACATTAGTTAAAGGTCTATAGTGCTTCAATCAGTCTGTGTAGTAAAATGGTCAATGATTCATAGTAAAGGCTGCCACAGCTACGTTTATTATTTACGTTTTATTTTTATTTTTTTATTATTTACATTTTATTTTCATGTACTGCAGGTCAAAAATGATCACAATGATCAATCAAAGTGTAACACTTAAATGCATCAGCAGTGTAGGATGGTTCACGACTTTTATCATTCCACCACAGAAACTGGTCTAAATGTACTTTGTTTAAAAACTGAAGAACAGTCCTGACATAGAGAAGGACAACATACTTTAACACCACCAAAAATCTGCTAAAAGCTGACTTGAATTGATATTTCTTTATGCAATTCAAGTAATGGAGCAGTTTTACCTCAACGAAGGTAAAATATGTATAAACAATGATCTGCTCATTTATTGTTTATAGAGTTTCATCCGGGGCGTTCGGATTAAATTATACTTTACTATGAGTCTAGTCACTTTAACTTGGAATAAAACAAATCAGTATTTTAATAAATATTAAACACACAGCAGATAACACTCACCTGTGATGGTGCCGTGGACCTGGGTGCCATTCTTCAGTTCAATGGTCACAGTCTCATGGCTGAGTTTCATCAAAAATCTGTAAGAGTTAATGAATAAGATTATTAATACGAGCACACAACATTCTCCTTAGTATACGAGCATTATTTCACCATTAATCATTATTAAATGATAAATAATTAACCATTATCCACAAACACTCAAACAAGTCTTCAGTTAGCCGTGTAGCTAACGAGAGCTACCGACTGAAGCTTTCAGCACATACACAAAAAAGTTACTTAAAGAAAGGAAGTTTAAAATACGATTTTCCCATCTTTCAAACATCTGAGGGAGAAGTTACTTAAGGACTAATATATATATATACAGTTTGGTTAAATGGTGTTGTTAATCAGTAAACTGAGCAGACACTAACAAACAGAGGGCCTTCATGAAAGAGATCATTCACGACGGTACACAAGAAAACAATGCAGACATTACAAGCTGCCTTTCTTTACAGCCAAATAAAAACCCTGGATAATAAAGCGACGACTGCAGCAGAGTATGTGCTTATCGGGGTTATTTCAGAGCCTTGTACTCAGTTTTTTGTTTTGTTGCAGAGGTTCATTCATTTCATTCATCGCTTCCCGCCTCCGAAACGTCACCCCGTTTACATCTGTATTCATCCACAAGATTAACAATGTTTTCATCATTTCACATCACAGCACTCGATAAACGGCGACTTCTCACGTCAACTCACCTGACTAGTTTCATGATGGTGATGGATTATAGAGACAAATCCTCCACCGAAGAGAAAAATTACAGCGCGCAAGTGGAAACACAGGCCGCTGTTGTACGATGTACGTTTTTAGTCGCGCGGATACGACGTCATCTAATGAGCGCCGGAGAAGAAAACACGTTACTCACTACAATAGTGCCCCCTAATGGTGGAGTAGTATCTTTAATCTTCTGGGTACGATAAGGTGCGTTTGTCTGGCGTGTTTTTATTATACGTATATAATTCAGTGTGCGTGCCTGAAAGGTTCAGGGGCTTAACTACAATTTAAAATTATATTCAGTGTTTTAAAAGGTACACCTACACACACTTCTGCCTGAAATAGAATGCACCACTGAAACTTTTGGTTTGGTAAAATAAAGTAAAATAAAATAAAATAAAATAAAATAAAATAAAATAAAGTAAAGTAAAGTAAAAATAAAGTAAAGTAAAATAAAATAAAATAAAATAAAATAAAATAAAATAAAATAAAATAAAATAAAATAAAATAAAATAAAACTAAATTAAATAAGATAAAATAAAATAAAAATTCTGCTGGAAATATAGTTATATCTATATTCCGTTACCCCGGGGAGGTATACTTCACACGCTCTTTCTATGTATCTAGTGAAGTCAAAGTGTTCAGGTCGTAAGTTTTACATTCATATGCAAAATATACTTCAAAAAGGACATCAAATGTTCTGTTTGCTGGTAGTGTTGTAGTTTTCACTGTTTGACAGTAGATGGTACTACAGAGTTGATATGGTGAGTATTTTACCACCCTGGTGTTGATTGGTACAGTGGACCTTTGAATAGTTCTGTCAGGACTGTCATTCAGCACAGGCATGTTATGGGTAGTTTTCAAAAGGACAAGTTTTGGATGATCCAAAATAAGAATTTGTCCTTACTAGTTGTACTTTTTTAATGCATGATGTTTGAAGTATGAAGTTCACTTGATATAGATATGGATGGCCTTTTTGTTGTGCATTGTTGTTTCAATTCCTTTAGTGAGAGGGATTTCTCTCACTAGCACTCCAAGAAAAACTCTTAGTGACACACTTTTAGCTCTTTTTATTGAGAGTAAACTTTGCACTGAGACTTCCATTTACAGTTTTGGCCACACATCAAACCTCCTTTATGGACCCACCGGGAATGTATCAAGTATAATCTATGAGAGTGCAATTTCATTCTTTTGAGTTCTGTAGTGGTTGGCTGAGGGTTAGTTAAAGTATAAACATTAAATATGGAGTACAAAATGGCAGACCATAAATTAAAATCAAAATCAAGAAAACAAAGAAAATAATACTCATAATAATAAAAGTCTCACTCATCAGTTCTCCCCATCTTGTCTGACACCATTTGATCAATTTAACAAATTAAAAGCATGTCTGTGCAAATGAAAGAAACCCACAGAGTAAGAGCGTTCAGTGTTTGTCCTGATTCAACCATGCAACCAAAAATAAAAGTGAGTAGTCCTGTTGACCTTCATTCCTTAGGGAACAAAGTCTAAAAATGTTAAGGGCGTCACTGGCGGCCCTCACACATCAGAAGGCGATGCGTTATGAAATGTCTTCATCAGCACCTTTAGGCTGTCCAGCACCTTCACAGTTTAATGTTCAATAGAGAGAAGTGGTGTTCTTTTAGGGTGTTCAAAGTCAGGATCACTTCATTTGAGCACATTTCATTAAACCTGCAACTAAATCTGTCAATAATCAGTTTCTGATTGCATATCACGTTCTGTATAATTGGATACTTCTGCAAAGTAGAGGGAGACGTTTCAACAAATTCAGAGTTTGCTTTAGAAAAGGATTTCTTGACATTTGTTTGGCCTTGATGAAAGTATGATTCATTGTAATGATCATGTCAGTGTCCAAAGCAGCACGTCATATCTAAAACACAGCAGGCAGAGTCTTCTCTCTTGTAAACATTACAGTTGGGCAATAATGTTTGGCTTCACTACAATCAAGATAAAAAAAGAAAGAATCAAAGGCCAACTGCGCTACACTTTTGTACAAAGTTGTTTCTGATTAAACCGGAAAGTCAAGGAGTAAAAAAAAAATCATTAATTAATTCTTTCATGTGGCTTCGAAGCTGTTTTTTTTAGGATTCAATTAAACGGCCTAAACATCTTGGTACCAGGAAAAGTAAGATAACACTGGGGTGTAGATGGAAACAATTCTAATGTGCAGCTAAAACCTGTGTTGTGTTTCGCAGTGTGTTCTCCATCAGCTTTCAAAAACAACTATAAGGTTAAAAGGAATGACACTAACAAATACCAACAAATAAACAAATACAAACAAAAAAGGCACACAGACCAAACAGCGCTGGTCTCAACTTGAAGACATTTCCATCAGAAGGAATAAAGAAAAAGGATAAATTACAGTTCAAACAAGCCTGACCCAGCTCCCATTCATCACCAGCACGCTGCACCATCCATCAGTAGTGGAAAAGATGCGAATGAAACAAACGACTACAGCAGGAGTGATTTTGCTTTGGCTGAGTTTGAATGTGCAAAGAGACAAACATTAAAAATCAGTCCTTAGAATACAGTAACCTCCTGTTCTTAGTTTCACTTGTTTCTAAGCAGACTGCTCTCTGAATGAATGTAATAAAGGTTTAACTTTTTCTCCAACACTAACCTTTTGAGTCTGTTTCAACAAATGAGCTCTGGAAGAGGGACAAAAAGGAAATGGGATGTCAAAGTGTTGCAATGCTCTGAGTGTCTGTTACTTTGACTTCTGGGTCAATGCTGCATGCTTTCCAGCATTACACTAACTTACTGGATTTTAAACTTACTCTTGATGGAAGTATTAAAGTTTAATAGTAAAGTGATGCAGTTAAGTATAATCATAAACAGCATTTGCATGAATGGAAGATTTACTGTGGTCATTATTTTTTTTAGTGACAGCATAATTCATTTTTAGTTCTTTCATCTGACAAAAATGGATCGAAAATGTGTTCTAAAAAATAAATATCTTCCGAGTTTGATTTTAATTTACTGCCTTGGGCAAATCGATATGTGTTAAGAAGATTGTTCAAGATTTATTACTTAAGTTAAATTAATTAATATTAATACATGTTTTTCAGCCTTTACTCATACTTAACATACTTTCAACACCTACTTCTGCCACAAAATTGCACATTCTTGGAGGAAATGACCACCGATCTTTTTTTTTTTTTTTTTAAAGAGAATTAAAGATGACTAGCATTGTGTTTTCCGATACATCATTGCAACAACTCCAGTAATTAACTTGGTTTTGTGATACTTTTTCATTCATGGATGGATTAAGCTGTTTTCATTGTGTTTTCTCAGAGCAGATTTTAAGGCTTTGTTGTTGAAATGATTGTTTGTATTAAGAGTTTTAAACGTTAAATCGCTCATTGTGTAAACTGAGCCAAAGCATCTGTGAAATACATCAATATGGATGAAAGCTGACCTCTTATTAAATACATTTATTTTAAGGAAGAGAAGAAGGGTGATGTGGTGAGTGGGAAAACAACAAGCACCAATGACGATGAAATGTCTTTGAGCAATACACTCACTTCCCACTGACTCTAAAGGTGCAGCCTTTGACCTCTCTGTTCAATACCATTTCTCCTCTGTGAGGTGTAACAAGAGAAAAATAACTGTCATAGGTATGTTGTTCTAGCAGTGACAGGTGCTTTCTTGCCTACCAAAAGGAAAGATCAGTAGTGTGTTTGCTCCCAAACAAAGCAGGCACAGTGTGCAAGAAGGTCTAAAAAGGAATCAGGCCCTCTGATTGTACAGTACGCTAAACCAGCTCCGAGGTTACAGTTATCATCGTGTTCGGCTCTGGGAGCTTTGAACAGGCTCACGGTTGGGTCAGTTTGTTGTGGCAAAAAGGAGGCAAGTTTGGCTTTCAGCATGATCAGCACCAAAACTTCACCCTGGATGAAATGTAGAAGACAAACACAAGAGGAGGCGGAGTAATAAATAAAAAAAATAAGAAAAGAAAAACATGAGCAGCACTTTGAGTTATGATATCAGTAGCTTACCATTGATGTACTCTGTTTTAAACACTCAGTTGTTTCAAAGAATAGTTTGTCTGCTTTCTTTATCGCAGACAAAAAGCACTTTAAAAAATGCGTATGACATCATCTTTACTGGACAAAGCCGCAGGTCTTTAAGTCCTCTCTAGATACAGTATAATACACACAGTAAACACTCAATTGCCAGAGACACACAGCTTCCATTGAGGCATCAACATTAAATTTTCCATCAGTGCTCCTCACTAGTTTTTCCACCTTTTGTTTGTTTCCTCTTTTGCTTTCATCTCTCTCTCTCTCTCTCTCTCTCTCTCTCTCTCTCTCTCTCTCTCTCTCGGTCTGTACTTGCTCAACCATCTCTCTCCATGTCGTCGCTTTGTTGCCGTCACACCAGGTGTACTTGCTCCTCCCATTCCTCAGGTGATTGATCCTCTTCTAGCTGAAGGATGAGGTCTAAGTCTCTCTCTGTGGGCGGGGCAGCATTTGTGGGACTGTTTCCGTGTTGGGGGTGTGGGCACGGGTGTGTGTGCACTTCGTCCAGCGACATGTCAGCCACACACCCTGCGCCCGCACCCTCCTCGCCAGCCTCCCTGTTTTCAAGATCAAGAGTGCTCGGCCTTGATGTCTTCAGGTTCTCTGTGCCCGAAGCACCATGATGGGGGCTCACTGGCCCCCTCTCCCCTTCTGGCTCACCCTCCAGGGGCTGCCAAACTGGGGCCGGGGTCGGTTCCCTGGAGGTCTGGCTTGCAGTCTCAGTTTCTGTGTGTGTGTCGGGGGAGGAGTCTGTTTCTGTAGTGGGAGGGGAGGGGATGAGGGCGAGGCTCTGCGGGTTGTTCTGGGGGTTGATGTTGTTGTTGAACCAGGCCATGATGTTGTCCAGCAGCTGGGCACTGGCGGTGGGGTCCAGGGCCTCTAGACTCTGAGGGTCGCTGGGGGTGAAAGGGCCCCCTGGTGGTATCACCGGGGAAAGCAGCAGCTCCGGATCGAGCTCTGGAGACGGGAGGCACAACTGGGCAGGGGGCTGGGGGTCTGGTTTGAGTGGGCGTTCGAGAGCGCAGGCAGCAGGACGCTCCTGAGAGTAAGACCTACTGTGTTCTGGGTTGGATGTGTAAGAGCTGTCTGGTTTCGAGGGGCTGTCATACGAGGATGCGTGTTCCTGGTTGTAGGAATTCTGAGGGGCTAGGTTTTGGGTGCTTTCAAGTTCGTAGGAGGCAGTGGGCTCAGCCTCAGCTAAATAAGCATTGGAGTGGCAGTAACCCTGCTCTTTGTTGTCATAGCGATGATCAGTGGTGGTGATATGGTTGAGCACATATGGAGCGCTCTGCTCTTGTCTATTGGTGCAGGCGCTATATGCAGGTTCAATGCTGTAGGGAGCGGTTAGTGTACTGTGGTTGTATGTGTGGTGTGAGCACAGCTGCTCCTGTGTGTGTGTGTCCAGGTCGTAAGGAGTGGTTATGTTCCCCAGTTTCATAAGGCTGTCTCCCAGCTCCAGCAGCTCCGCACTGAGAGAGGGAGGCGGGGGAGGAAGGGGGAGGGGAGTGGACGTAGGATGCTGGGAGGTGGAGTCTGTCCTGTGAGGAGGGCGGGGAGGATCCAGGAGAGAGGCTGGATATGAGGGGCCTCTGGCACCTGGAGGACCGTCTGTGTTGAGAGAGTGCAAAGCGACACTGCCCAGTTCTCCAATGGGACCCGCCCTCCTCTCCTGTCCTGCTTCCAGTCCCCCAACAAGCTCCACTCTTCCCTCCATCCCCCTCTCCAGGCCTCCTTCCAGGCTCCGCTCTCTGCGGGACTCCTGCAGGGAGAGCTGGATGGCAAGAAGGATATTTGGGTCGTCGTCATCCAGCGAGCCAAGCGCTCTCCTGCGTCCTTCGCCTCTCTCTGGACCTTCTGGAAAAACAAAACATGATGTTAAAACGAAAACAGCTTTATGTGGCTTAATGCTCATTGATCCCAGTGGTCGATGTCTCTGTGTGCACTGACTGTACAAGATTAATAGAGCTATAACTTAAAAAACCATTTGCTGGCTGTCAGGTGTAGTGACATCTGAAAATGTATTAGGGGAGGCAAATGGGAGAGCTGGATTAGGATCAAATGTTTATACATACTGTAATATATTGCTATAAATCATTTATTGTATGTGGTACAATATTGTGAAAAGTGTTTATTTGAACAATTCCAAAATCCCAAGGACTGTACGAACACCTTTTTGCCTTTTGGATAATCCTGTTAGCATTCAAAAGGCCTTGATAAAAGTTAGTTGAATAGTGCATTACAATGTGCAGACCTGTGTTCTCACTCCTTCTGCTGGTTTCTGGCGTGTTGCTGCTGCTCCTTAGGTTGTGCAGACTCAGCATGTCTCCTCTGCGCCGTGGTCTGTGTCTGCGACGGTACTGGATGTCAGCATAATCCTGCAAAAAGTAAATCAAGCTGTGTTTTAACGAAGCCAACTCCAGCAGTGGTGTGCCAAGTCCTCTTTGCACTGAACATGTGCACAATCTAAGGCAAAGAAAAATAGAACATAGCACATGCATTTGCACAAAAATGCTTGTAGCTTTAAACCATTTATTACCTGTGACTGTCTGTCTCTCTGCTCTCCTGCTCCCAGCACAGAGTGACGACTCCCCATCTTAACACACACAAGCAAACTATGTCAGCTGCAGCCGGAGTCATGCATTTACATGACGGGAGGGTTACGGTATAGGGAGAAGCTTTAGCTGGGGCATAAATCTCAACATTAGCAGCGTTTCATTGTGTTCAGTTTCTGCTTACCTCAGGTGAGGCAAAACCGAGGTACTCCCAGTCCCATGATCCTCCAGGGTAACTGGAGCAAATAAAACAGAAGAGTCACATTATTCAAACATTCATCATTGTGTAGTTTGTAACCAGATTTTTTACTGTTTCTTCTCTAACTGCAAAAAACAAAACCATTTAATGTTTGAGTGAGTGTGAGTGTGAGTGTGAGTGTGTGTGTGTGTGTGTGTGTATTTTCTCCTTACTTCCTGCGTGGAGGATCTGGAGAATCGTTGGGAGCGACACCACGGGCCACTGATGCCAAGAATTCTTGCCTCTTCTGCTGCACCAAACGAGCCGCGCTAATGATTTTGTGGCAGGGCGTCCTCAGGTAAGGCCGGTTGACCTTCTGGGCCAAATCCTCCACAACCATCTCCAGGTCAGTCTGGGAAGAAACCACAGACAAATGTGTCTACTTCCATTTGCTCAAAAACTGGAACTCCACATTCACTGATTATGGTTTTAAGTTCTCTCCAGTCCCTCTCTGCCATACCTCCCATTACTCTTGTGTACACACTTTGTCTCTACCAAGATGTATTTAGTTGTGAAATCTTGAAAATCTGGGCTAACTTTAAGGACTCTAATGTTTTGTAACTTGTTTAGTCCTGTGTGGTCTAAATCAGCACAGCAGTCTTTACAGGGTCACAGTAGGGGCATGTAAGCCATCAGATTTGTTCTTGCAAAGGATGCATGTCAAAGATTTGTGATCGATTACCTGCATGAGCTCAAATATCTCTTTCTGAGTGCTGCCTTGCTGCAGGAAGAAGCCGTACGGGTAAGAGCACTTCAGCACACGACGCGTCTTAAGCAGCTCGCACACGCCGTCCTCTATGAACCTCGTGTCTGGTGGAGTGCCTTCACCTGGAGCAAAAAAAAACAAACAGAGACACACACACGAGGTTAGTGAAAAATACTTAAATAAATGAAGAATTATAAAACACTGGAGCAATCTATTACCGCCTCTTCAGACCAAAAAAAAAAAAGTTCTATACGCCCCACATTAATTAAAATCACATCAGGCAAGGATAGTGAGACTTACGACAAATGAAGGCTCTGCTCAGCTGCTCCATCTTCTCTTTAGCTGTTTTCAGCAATTTCTGCTCCAACTAACAGACAACAAGACAAAATATACACATCCAATATCTCACAGTCATCAGATGTACTCTAGCTCTAAATGAGCATTTAGGAACTCTAGCTGTGAATTGATATGAGAACGTGTCAGGAGTGCATTACCTTGTAACTGTGTTCATGGTTCTTGAAGCGGGTGTAATAGTGCATAAAACGGTCCAGCTCCTGAAAACTTTTGTGCTTCTTTTCTGCCTGTGACAAAACATCCACATGATCATTAAAGAGCCTTGAGTGTGCCAGTCAGCGTGTTTGAATTCTTTATGGTAATATGATCATCAGAGAGGATTGAGCAGTTCTTGTAGATTATAATTCAAGCAGTGAAAGATGTCTTTTTGTATATGTTTATGTTTACATCATTTTGTTTGTCTGTTAGTACCTCTACAGTCATCTCCTTGGACTGCTCCTCGAGCTGTTGGATGACCTCATAGCGAGTGCAGCGATAGTAGCCTCCTGTTGATGAGCTGTGCTTCTTCCACTCCTCTAGACAGATCCAACAGAAGTCATACTTACACTAGAGAGAGAGAGAGAGAGAGAGAGAGAGAGTTCATCTTAAAATTGTCTCCAAACACAGGACAAAATAAAGAATTATTAATATTGAGAGATCAGACAAACAGCTGACAGAGATATTAATGTGTAAACCTTGGCACACTGCATATGGTTGCAGCCCTCATTCTTTTGAATGGGCGACTTGCAGTTGGCACATGGTTTGGAGTTGGTCAGCAGCCACAGGCAGTTAGCAGCATCCTCATAGGCTTCACTCACACCTGCCACTGTAGTAAGCAGAAACACACACACACACACACACACACACACAGACACACACACACACACACACACACATAAGCAACGACTCATTTGTCCATCACCTTTGGCAAATATCAATGAGCTGAACACCTGCCGGGAGGTTATAAAGTACATGAAGACACATCCTGGTCGGCTGACCTGACAGCTGTTGTTAACGGGCTTATTGTGGTGCCGGCTTACTGAGCTGCAGCTAAAACGATCCCCGGGAACACTGAAAATTCCTGGAAACATTAAGGTCACAGTGAGGCACTTACACTCCTCAGGCTTCATCTCTGTCACTTTCTGGAGCCAGTTCCTCCACATCTGACAGTCACATGGCTCGTGGGCCTCGCCAAGGCACTCCCTGTGAGGGAGATAAACAGCATAATATAATCCACTGACAATAAAGTAACAAAACAACTGTCACCCATGCTGCAGCCATGTGGCAAAAAAAAGCCTGACGATAAGAATAGGGAGATTTAATTAAAAGTTTCTGTTGACACAAATATTTTGCTGACAAAAATCTAAAAGTATTAGCTGAGAAACATTTGTAAAAAATGTGTGCTGTAATAAAGGGTATAGTTTTCAAAAACACATATTTGTGTGTGGGAAAAATAATTGAACACTACATTTGCATCAAGTTGAAAAAGAGACAAGCAGTGTACCAGCAGAAGAGGTGACCCTTTCCACAATCAACAGCTGGGGAGGGCAGTAGGGGGAAACTCTGGGGGTCGCTGTCCCCAGGGCCGGGTCGCGTGAGCCGCACTGCACGCTCACAACGTGCTGCGGGACACCAGCGGATGGCGGGATTGTTGTCAACAAACGCCTGCAACAAAGAGGGGAGAGGTGATGAGAGAACACAATAAATGGACAACAAACAAACCGGGAGAAATTAAAAGTAAATAAAAGTCGTTCTTTTCTGAGATCTTTCTATAAACTTTTCTCTATAACCCTTTTCATACTGTGTAGTGCCGTAACTAAGCTCAGATGTCGTTACATTTTTGTACATTCGTAGTGATTTCAGACAGTGTAATATTTGTGTCCCTGTCTGTGAATTCTGGTGTTGCAGAAGCTCCACATACACACACAGTCAGGCATGCACACACACACAACGCTGTGCTCCCCCGCCGGCTCAGTTGATCCCTTCTGCCTCTGTAATTCATTCATTACTTCCCCTTAAGAAGGAATAGAGGGGGATCCCTTCATCCCCACCCATTAGGCCTCTGATACCCCGGTGATGTCCTGGCTCTTGCTGCCCATTGAGTTGTGTGGGCTAATAGGGGCCATGTGGTAGGGTAGGGAGTATCATCATTGTCACTACCTGGTAGGTGGCAAAGCTGTTTTGTTTGCGATGACAAATTAAGGCTACAGGTTGGGCTATGTAAATTATCAGTAGGGCATAGGGGCGCTTATCCTTTCATTAGAGGCACAAGTACCTTGTGTTTATTTCAAATTCAAATATGGAGCAACAACACAAACAATGGGCTAGGACACAGTTGGAAGAAGAGTTAGTGAGCCTTAAAGAGATCCTGAACACAAATTTCTGTATGACCTGTAAATGTTTTACCTTGATGTCAAACTGTAGATATCGCTGATCCATCTCTCTGGAAACCACACTCTCGATGACATGCACTGGCACCAGCTGGTAGCACTCGTAAGCCGGGCAGAAGATGTTGTGTGCGTCGCCCTCCTGAATCTTTACATTGAGGAACCTGAGACACAAATGAGAACGCATATGACAACAGTTGACACTCTCAGGTGTGCAGGAACATTTGCATACACACACAAACACAGGTGGTGCCTACCCTTCCCAGCATCCTCTGCAGAACTCGTGTCCACAGGACATGTCCACCGGATCCTCAAACACTGAGATGGAGCAGAGACATATTCCACACTGCAGGGAAAAAGACTAGAAATTATGACATTTCAATTATATTCAGAGGTTATCTGATACTTATGCCTAATAAACACCTCAATGTGTTCTCCATAACGATACACAAATAACGGACAAAATAACAACATTTAGAGAATTTTATGCAAACAAATATAATCTCCGTCAGTGAAGATACACATCAAATAAATAAGATTATCTAAATTGTAATTAATCCACTGAAGTCTTCATGAAGAAAAACTGCCTATTAAAGACCTTTAGATTAATGTTGACACACAATGAATGTGCAGTGTCAACTTTTTATCAATAGGTTATTTGTCTTAAGAATTAAAATGAATGAAATTAAAATGTTCTAACCGAGGCTGTTAAAGTAGAGAAGGGGAAAATGTTGTTGAATGCACTTCTAAGATAGAAAAACTTGCACTGCTGACTATTTTTTTTTTCTTGGCTCTTCAGGTCTGAAATTGGAAATGTATATTTCCAGCCCCTTGGCGCTTCTGTTCAAATCTGGAGCAGATGTCTCACCGTAGACAGGCCCTCCTCTCCAGGTGTGAGGCAGCTGTCAGTCGGGGAGGTGAGGGTGAGTGTGAGAGGTGAGCGTGGGGTCCGGGGCGTGCGAGGTGAGGGTAAGGTGTCCCAGGCGTTGTATCCGCTGGGTGGCGGGGTAGGCATGGCCACACCCGAGCGCTGGCAGCAGCCTTCAGCGTCCGACATCCAGGCTTCGAGAAGCTTCTCTCTGTCCCAGTCTGACAGAAGAAGATGCAGGTTTAAAGACAAGAAATGTTTGTGTAACTCTCACAATGACAGAGCTGTGTGGGTCTGTAAAGGTCCCAAGAATGCCAGCTTCCTCTAATAGAGAAACACACACCATGAGCTCGGAGCAGGGCCTCAGCAGTGAAGAGGGGGGCTTGCAGCATGTCTGCCGTCTCTACGATCAGCATATCCTTCAGCCTGCGCAGGTCCTGAAGCTTCAGTCCCTCATAAGGCTGAGATTTAAAAAAAGGTAATTCGGTTACAGGCACAGCAGGAAGCAGAAGCATAAAAATAACAACATGGTTCTCATCGTCAAGCCAGCAGGGAACCCCTCTGGTGACTGTTGTCTCACCTCTTTGTATTGCAGCAGGTTGGTATCACCATGTGCATCTGTGTTTGACTGCTGAGAAGAAGAGGAGGAGAAAACCATCTGCGACTCCAGGCTGAGGGCCAGCTCGGTGTGGTGATGCCGCTCGGCATGGTCGCACGGAGTCAACTTGTCCTCATCCTCTACAAAAAGATCTGCCTCACTCTGGATTAGCTGCTAAAGGGGGAAGAGATCGGGGGGGGAAAGGAATGGGAGAAAAAGAAAAAAAAGAGTTAATGAAGAGGAAAGAGAAATTGGAATTTGAGCCAAAAGACAAAGAAAGCGAGAGGCCTGAGCGAGAGAGGGAAAAAAAAACAACAGTTCAAAAGGAGTTCATCAAAAAGGAGATGTATCGAGGCGTTGGCAGACAGTTTATGAAAAAGGCAAATAAAAGAAAAGAGAGTAGAGAAAGAATGTAGAGTGTTAAAACTTTTTTTTATCTTTAAGTATATATCTGGATTACTTTTCCCCAGGCTGCTCATATCACAGTTGAAATCAGTTTTTTTTCAATTCAGGAACTAGGTTTTCTTTCTTATTCAATAACTGTAATATCAAGAGAGGAAATGCTACTTGGAACTGACAGTAATGAAACAAGAAACAGATGCTCCTTATGCGAGGGCTGGAATATTACAGTCTACTCACTGTCCTGGCTGTACCATCCAATCACAGAGAGCACAGACAGACCTGCTATAGTAAAAAAACAAAGCCCATAGCAGTGCAAGTTTGTTAGCCTGCACACTTTTTCTCACCTCCACACAGCTCTTCATGCCTGCAGCAGCAGCGTAGTGCAGACAGGTGCTGTGATGATTGTCGGTGGTGTTGACATTGGCCTTCTCGTACTGGCCTCCCTCCAGCCTGGCCCCAGTCCAGCTCAGGATCATCTGGCAGCGAGGGAACACACAAATGCATTCACATCATTAGTCAAACGACAGCGATGGCTTCAGCTTATTGGCTTTTCACAAAAGTGTGCTCACTGAGCTTCACTTAAGAGTGTGTGTTCGTACCTGCAGGCAGTCTGCACGACGCTGCTCGTCCCTCTGTGGCCGGGCAAGCCGCGGTGACAGCGCTCCCTCTGACAGCAGCAGGATCTGCGGGCCTTGGCACAGCACGTGGAGGCAGGTCTCATTGTGTATGTTGCGCTTGTTGGGGTTTCCCTCTTTACTAAACAGGAAGGACCTGTATGATGCAGGTGATAAAGACAAGATTACATTAAATGTGAGAGGTTTAAAAAGAGTAAAGTGATATGAGAAGGAAGAATAGAAGACTTCAAACAGAGAGTGTAAAAAAAAAAAAAAAAGAGCAGAGGAAGGAGAAAGAGGACAGATGAGTTCAGATGACATGACAAGAGTGAGGTGTAGTGCAATCTGAGAGTCTGTGGGTAAGAGGAAAAGAGAGAAAGAGGGAGGCGGAGAAAAAAAGCATATTGACTGTTTCTGTTTAACATCTATGAGATAATGGACATGGTGGCTGGCAGGTGCATGCACACACACACACACACACACACACACACACACACACACACACACACCCACAAAGACAGTGATGGATGGGGAAGTAGCTCGGTGGGCCTGGCTGTGGTTGTGTTTCTGTTTACTAAATTGTTTTTCTCTGCTACTTGTCAATCAAGATCTCCATTTGCTGATTAGCTTTTCATGGTTTTATTTGGCTTCACATATTCTCCTCATCCCTCGTGAAGTTTCTTTTTCAATATTTCCATCCTCTTAAAAACATCTAACTCTCATTTTCTGTCTTTTCACTCTCCTCCTCTTAATCTTTTTGCACTTTTTTTTTGCCTGCCTTCCATCCTCTTCGACAAAACTTTATTTTTAAATCAGTGATGGAACATGAATAATGGTCCATTTGAAAATACATCATTAAATTAAATTAAACAAAAACTGAGGATATATTCGGATGCCATTGTTTTTCCACAACACAATACAAACATTCTACCAAAGCTCTCCCTCAGTGCTCCCTCTGGAGTCTGGACACACAGCAGTCACAATTGAATTAGTGTTTGAATGTTTCCTTATTGTGTAGCCATTTAGCCCATTCTTCCACTTACGCCCTGCTTTTCCACTTTTGACCTTCTTATCCTGTCAGCCACAAGCCCCTGCAGCATTCCCCAGATGGCAGTGCACTGCCAAGACACCCAAACAGCAATAATCATCATTATTCCCTTTTTCACTTCAACGCAACACCCAAATAGCAAAATAGCATTAATTAATCTGAGAGTAAGCTGATAGTTAGCTTTAGCTTCATCTGACTGCATCAAAATGGTGTTAAAGCATGGCCACCATACACATGCCTCCATACAACTAGTAAAATGTACAAATGTGGAGTGAGAAAGCATCACTTGACTACATTCAAAGTGTTTTTTATTTATTGTAAAGAAATTCATACTTTGTTTATTGTTTTTATTGTGAATGCTCGTATAATGCTCTTATTAATTTCCCATCCCTAACTGGAGGTTGCCACTTGGTGAAGTCATATAAAGTAAAATGGGAAGTAGCTGTATGAAGGGAAATACATCTTCTGGGACTCCTGGGTCTATGTCAGACAACAGGAAATCAAGTCACAAGAGTGATTTACATATTTAAAAAGCGTTTTCTAAGTTGTTGTGGAAGGAAGTGGTCACTTCCTGAACTACACCCATTTCTTCCAGTAATTCATCTAAAAGTTTGCACATCTCTTGGGATTGCAAACCAATCCAACCCACCGAGAACACAAGAAGAGGGCAAACCGACATGGCACAGATACCCGTTAAAAAAAAAATCGGAATAACAGACTCTGCATCGACCAGCCCACGCTCAGTCCTCTCCGAGTTTGTATTTTGTCTGAGATTTCTGCCGTCTATCTGCTTTCCTCCGTCCAAAAAAGCTGCTGGAACAAAGAAGCATTTCCTCTGATACTTATCTGGAGCAGAGCGCTGCCTTCAGCACGCCTCCCTGGCCCATTATAGGTTAGTAGGAAGGGACACAAATAGAACACCATGATTCATTGTGTTATACAGACTCGGACGCATTAAGCAGTCTTAGAGTCACAGTTTCCCCCCCTAAAAACACACACATGCACATGTGCACACATGTAGATGCACGGATAATTGAATGGCCTTTTCAAACTGCTTCCTCTGACCCCCCGCCCACAGTAATCATGGAGAGAAAGGGCAAGAGAGAGAGAGAGAGAGAGAGAGGGGGAGAGAGGAAGAGGAAAAGGAGGAGGTGACGATGGCTATTGAGTCATGGAATCAGCAGTCTCGTTCACGGCAAGCAGCCTGATTATCCCTGCAGGGGGTAAAAGACACACTGGTGCCTTTCTCTGTATGTTTTTTAGTTCGACCCCTTTCTTCAAGGTTGTGGTAGACTCAGGGACTCCACTGTATTGTTTCTTTGAAGACATTATCCAATGATGGTGTGTGTGTGTGTGTGTGTGTGTGTGTGTGTGTGTGTGCAGCTGTTTCAAGCAAGTAGAGATGCAAATAAATTGATGTAAAATCAAGTTGGCACGCTTAAAGTGACACTAACCCAAATGCAACAGGAGGAGGAAGACTTACAACGAATGGTCATAGCATACAGCTGACAAAGAGATCTTCACTTTAGTCCCTAGTACGGCACAAGCTCAAAAGTAGCTCAATAAAACTCCTCCCGATCCAGAGGAGAGCATTATAGAGCTGTTTTCTCGTGTTTCTCTGTTTTCACACTGAACTTCATGTGTATTGTTGGTGCAGTGCTCCTTTCTTGTTTGAGTTTGTTGAGACTCTCACAGTAGCTCATTTCAGTAACTGGTCCTTTCTGAGGCTGTAGTTTGCACTTCTGTTAATCAGTGTTTCTCGCAAATTCGTTTTTACATGTGCAGGAGGTTCTGTGGGTGTTAAAGTACAGTTTCTTATCTTACTGTTTTTATGTAGTTAGTTTGGAATCCGGATGTTTTTAATTTGGCTGATGAAGCTTTTCTGTGTCCGCCACATGTCAAGACGATTTCCAAGACTTTCTGTACAGTAACATTGTTTGTATTAGTGACTGGGACTTTTGTGTGAAGTATCAACTTGTTTGCGTTAAAAATGATGCATATGGTAACACTCAGAAATATATCAAAGCATACAGTTAATTGTTGTCAGTTTAATATGACTCCCTTACAGAGCAGCCATTGCACCTGTGTTAGAAAACTGTTTAACAACATTAAAATACATGGCTCAAAAATGACTGTCCAAATGATTCAGCATCTCAGTCAATCTCAACACCCATGGCTAAAAAAAAATTAAGCCGATGCAGATTGCAGTTCATCAAATGGCCACTTGAGACTGACTCCAAAAGTGAGCAAATGTCATTAAAGCCACATATTAAAATGCTGAACTTTACAGCTAATATCAATTTGTTTAAATCAAAATGTAAAAGTTGTGCACGATTTGGGCCGTGATGGTTTTAAGTGACAAGTAAATACTGCTAGCCAGGCTTCCTCCTCAACTAAGAGCCTATAAACTTGACAGCTCAACTTTAACTGTAGTTGTGGGGCCTTTTGGGGAACTTAGTGAGTAGGATTCTCTAGCATTTAATATCAGGTGCTGGTGTCTATGCTTCTCATACCTGACTTGCATGTTCTGTGTTTCTCAGACACTGATTTATAGGTTGCAGCTGGTGAGTAGAGGACAGGATTGTTGATGGTCTTTCCCCCCAGAGAAGACAACTGGCTGTAACCTTTGTGATGAGAAGACTTTTTTTTTTTTGTTTCCAGCTGCTCAATCTTTCAACCAAGATGTGTGCAAGTATGCTAGATGTTACACAAGTACACCAAGGTTTTTTATTTGGCCAAAAATAGTCAGCTATCACCTCTACAGCTCTATTCTGTCTTCTAATTTGATATCTGGCTCTGAAAAACCCATATGGTGACGGCCAAAATGCACAATTAAGACTTCTAAAACAAATGTCTGACCTCACACTAGCTGTGTTTGCCTCTAAAACAGAGTCTAAGCTCTTGAGTCAAAACAAGCCATCCCTCCAAAAAAGTTGAGTTACCTGAGCAGACGAGTCATGGCATGGCGGCAGACGTAGTGCAGGGGCGTATTGTGCTGATACTGCTCTCCGTATGAAGCATTCGGGTCAAGGCCTTCCCTGAACTGAGGGTTGCCTTCATACAGTTGCCAGGCTAGAGCCTCGTCACCTCCCACCAGCGCCTTGCGGAACTTGGTAGCTGTGTTGCCCATGGCTTTGAGCCTGCAGAGGGCCGCCTACAGGGAGATGTGGCAGATGCTCGTCCGCCGTCCTTCCTTTCCTGCTCACCTATGCCTTCGGCCTCCTCCTGCTCCTCCTCCTCCCCCGTTCACCACAGATCACACCTTAGAGCGACATGGTTTAGTGTTTTCCTGCCCTGTAAGCAGAAGGAGGAGAGACGGGGGGATTGATAGGAGGAAAATATGGTGGAATGATACACATGGGAAGAGGAAAGAATCCCAATGAGTGAATGGGAACGGAAGTTGGTTATGGTAGGAAAGGGGGAAGAGAAATAGCGAGACTGAGGCTGGAAAGTGAACAAACAGAGAGACTAAACGAAAGGAAGAGACAAGGAGGAGCAGCTCAATCAATCAGTCCATCCATTGATCCGCTGATGTGCTTTAGCGAGGATGTTATCTCACCGGAAATAAAGGAGATAACAGAGGGAAGGAGAAAGAAACTAGAAAGCCAGAGAGATCATTATAAAGAGGACAGACAGGAGGGGAAGGTTAATGATATCCAAGCCATCGATTTTGTTAGTCAGTTGATGAAATGCATGGTCAATATTACCACAGCTGGCCACTGTGAGTCCAGTTAGCTTGCCTTTGTGAGGAATTTGCATATTTTGGGCTGTTTTCATGCCTGTCTGCGACTGGGGATATGAAGCTCTGAGTGTGAGTTAAACCATGCAGTGCTAATACACAGAGCTAAAACCTGTTTCATTTTTCCTCTCAGGCACTAAACCAAAGAATCATAGGAATTAAAACTATGGCTGCTACTGCTGAGTTCACTCTCCCAGCAACAGCTTACAACCCCTCCTGTAGTTTCATTAGTTGTCATGCTCTTTTCAATGTTTTCGCTCTAATTTCAAAGTGCTTCACTGGCATTCATCAAAAGAACTAAAACAACATGGGAAACAAGAAAACACCTCGGTCACATTTTGTACATGATCACTAAACTTCATCTTGTCTCACAAAAAACACATACACAGATTGTCCTGCCTTTGACACATAAACACAGCATTACATCCTGTAATGAGTGGAGTCTGTATGTGAGTGCATGTGTCTGTGTGTATTGGGCAGTTGAGGGTATCATTACAGTCTTCATTCTATAGCCATCTGTCTGGCCCTCACAAAGAGCCTCTTTTAGCCCAGCTACAGTTGGCCGCTGGCTGGTTCAGGCTCTGGAACATTTGAATAACGTGGCTGGCTGCCTCCCCTCCTCTGCCTCTCCATTTCTATGCAGTGACAGACAGGGGCACATACAGGCAAAACACAGCCTGGCAGATGGAGACATACAGGCTCGCACAGAGGCTGCTACCACTTGTGAAATAATAGAGAGGATCTTGTAAGGTTCTTCTCTTGTGATGCACAAAACAGGTATCTGATATCTAATCAAATATCTGAAGGGTTGATGGTGGTGGTGGAGAGGAGATACTACAGTTATTAGGTCAGTCTGTCTGCTTGGCCCTGTTTTGTGCACAATGGTTTACTTCCAGTTCACTTCACTCTTCTGTGAATTTCCGCCAGTCTCCCTCTGTCTCTCATACTAAATAAGGACAGAGAGTCAGGACGTCGAAGAACTTTGGAATCCAAGAGAACGTAAGTCCTGCTGTTTGCACTTGGCAGTGACAGTGCAATTATGTAGTATTATGAAAGCTCTAGAGCCTGCATGTCATTCAGTGGCCGGGTGGAGTGAGTCTGAGGGTTGCTCTTTGTGGGCTGGACACTCACTTATAAATCAAGCCAGGAACAAAGACATGCCTCTGGATTTACATTTGTAAATGAAAAGTTTCACTTGGACCATGAGTCTAAACAGAGCCGGGTTATAGTTCATGTGGTATTCCCATGTCAGGTTAGAGACTTAATGACTCATAAACTCAAGAATCACAAAGTCACGAGTCTTCTCTTGAAATCCTTACAGATCATTCCCGCTAACAGGAACTCATCCTGACTCACTCTGTGTTTCTAAATAGCCCAGGCATGACAAAAAACATCGCACAGTTTACAAGAAACATGACGAATTAAGGTGATACTTAATAATCCTGCAGGGTTTAAAGACGATTTTATTAGTCAATGAACAATCGCTTTCTCGTTCCAAAAGCTCCAGCATGAAAAATTTGGACTACATATTTTGAAGACTAATAATAAAAAATGCCCGCTGCAATAACAAGATGATTCCTTTCAAAAAAAAGTTTTGTTGTGCCTGATTTAGAAAATCTTAAGATTCTCACACTGAATTATATAAATACGGAAAAGAGCAGCAAATTTGCCCTCTTGAGAAGACAGAAATTAAGTGTGTTTGGCAGCAATGCTTAATCAGCTTCATATCACTAATCTTTCATATCCAAAGAATACAAGAATTATCAGCAGCCCTATTAGGATGAATGTCTGTCTTATCATTATATGATTACAACACTGGTATCATAGCTCTATAATAAACCTAACAGTGCAGGTATGATTGATGAAAGGCCAAACAGAGCCCAGCCCATTAAAAGTTTATTCTACAGCTACCACCACTCTGTTATTATAACTACTGAATATCTTTAAAAACAGTAAGCACCCTCATCTAAACTTAAAGTCAGCTGATACACATCAAGTCCAACACCTCAGTCAAGGCATAAGGGGGGGGGGGTCCGAGGTGCTCTATAAACTGACAGATGAAGACATAAAACTTGTGATTGAGCAAAAAGTCAGACAGCTCAGTGCAAGTGACTTCCATAGCGCCTGGGCATTTACCAGAATTAGCTAGGTCACCATGTATCAGCCAAATAATCAGGTCAGACCTCGTGTGGTTACCCCTGAAGAAGTGTGTCAGCATGAAATGGAGCACAAAACAAACAGCAGTCGACTTCTCTATGCATGTTTCTGTCCATGCGGCCCCTCGGGTAAAGCTCCTTTGTTTAACACACTGACAGTCTGTGTGTATTACTAACCCAGCTGAAACAAACGAGGCTAAGAGTAGCATGAATGATAAAGATAAAACGCGTTACCCTGGGTGTTAACGTGTTCCCTTCAGCAGCACGGGGAAATGTTAACACCCAAAGCTGCCTGCCTTCCTGCCGCTATCAAAGCTAGCAAGCCGTCTCTGAGGTTTACGTTAGCGTGTTATGTTAGCTTCGAGTACCTTTCATACAGCAGCACAACATCAAATCTCCGTCTTACTCACACGGTTGTTTCACTTGGTCAAGCTAGTCGCACACTAGGGAACCTTCGTATATCGAGGATCATTATCTCATCACTGTCATTCGCGTCCCCGTTTGCTTTTCCGCTGAACCATCCTCTCTGCCACCGGACCCGGCAGGGGCGAAGATGATGCTGCTGAGCGCGGAGGGGCGAGACTGACTGGCTCGCTTCAGTGTGTTGTTGTGGCTGCCAAAGAGAAAAGAACACTGCGCATGCTCAGCACCAGCTGTCACACTGAGGGCGCCCCCCTGATTGGTCGGTTGTCTAGCTTCAATGGGTGGTTTTGTTTGGTTTATTGTTTTTTTAATTGAAACCCATTTTTTATTTCACTTAACAGATTAGGTTTAATATTTCCTTATATGAACATAAGCGTGATATTTTATGCAATTTATAAAAATATACATTGAAAACAAAAGAAATAAACGTATATTGTTGATGACATATTTAGCTTCATAATCAACTTGCTTTAAGGCAATTTAAACAATTTAAAAGCTAGACTAGTTAAGTTTTAAAAAAGGGGAAAATTACATTTTATAAGGATAACTGGTCAGTTTTTGTGCGAGTTATTTTGGTTGATCCAGTTCTAATTGTCGAAAGAGTAAAAGTCTGTAATTAGGTTAAAGTATCAATTCTAAACATAAATATAAATACAATAACAACACAATTTCATATTTTTCAACATAATGTATATTATGAATAATACTGCTCCATCCCTCATGAGTTATAATATATTTGAAATCTATTACAAAGTCTTTTGGCTGTGATCTTTGATCCATGCATCCCTTTGCAGGTCCTGAACTGTAGCATTAAATTAATTTGAATGATTTATTCATATAAAAGATCATTTAATTGATGCTTAAGCTGTTTTGCATGTAAAGAGAAACAAATACATGTTGTGGGGTAGTTATATTGTAGCATAAAATGGTAAAACATTAGTTAAGTTAATGTATTTAGTTGAATTATTTCTCAATACTTACACATCAACAGGACACCAGCACAAAACTCCCAGAATGAAAGGTGGTCAGGTGGACACTTTATTGGACCCATCAAAAATTACAAAAGAGGATGAATATAAACACTAGAACAATCTGTTATTGGTCCTGATAGTATGGCATATAATTTTTTAACCATTATGAATGCAAAACTACATAAAAATGTCAGTGAAATCGGGGTATTTATGCCCACAAGCGAACAACCTGTTGATTTTTGTACCTCTGTGAATATAAAACAAACACTCATACACAAACACACACACACACTTCTAGTCTTCATCCTGACAGCAGATGCCCATTCTGCAGGCCTCGCACAGAGACGCCTCATGTGGTTTGGTGAACACTTTTCTGGAGCATGTAGATGAGCCATCATCACTGTCATCATCATAGCAATTCTTCCGGATTTTGCTGAAAAGCCTGCGGAGGGCTTTTTCCACCTCTTCATCGGAAAAACCTGGAAGTTCAAACTCATCGTCCTGACAACGGCGACAGGCCTGTCTGAAAGGTCGCATGATCACCGTCCCCCGGTTACCCTGCAGCCGGTAGCGGAACAACACCACAACTCGAGCTGAAGGCCAGGTCTTGTTGCAGGTTTCACACCGGAAACTGTGAATGAGAGGCAACAAAAGAGGGTCAGAGGCATAGAGCTTCATCGTGAGACTCAACAAGTTAAGTCATGAACGTTTGTGAAATTCATCTGAGGCTCAAGTTAAAAAGGATCAATCGTACTATGTAACAATGTAAACTTAAACCCAGAGCTGAAATGTGCCAACAGTCCTCAAAGGTAGTTATACTTCAGTTGACCACAACATGTATCTGACAGTTTGAGCTACTAGTTACTTTGCAGATTCAGATTATTGCTGAATATAAAGCAACTGTAATACTTTTTTAAAGATTAAAATTGTCTGCTGTAAATAAATAAATAAAATGATCTCTATCTTTACCAACCGAAACACTTAAGTATACATGTTAACATTATGCATCACTAATCATAATCCTGTGAAACAATGAATATGATTCTTTAATTGACCATTCTTCATAATAAATATTTTCTTTTTGGATATTTTTTAATAATCCAGTTACTTCTTCCCCCACTGGTGCTATTTCTGTTATTTGATGCTCTTGAGAAAGACGCAAGAACGCCCCTCTTTACCCAGGGTGCAGTACCAGCTTTCTCCACACTATGACGCTGTTTTGATACCTCGCATGACCTGCCCACAGTAAACAAAATCTATTCATCACATGACCTTGCATGATGATCCATCAGAGGGCATAACAACTTAGCCTACTACTTACCTACACCCTGATCTAAATGTCTATTAAATATTAAAGCTAATGTCCACATTCTTTGACAGTTCAGACAAATACATACTGTCCATAAGCACAGTGGCAGTAGACCTTCCAGCCTCTCTTTCTCTCCTGCTTGGTGATCTCCTCTGTCTGGTTGTAGTTGAAGGTGAGAGTCCACTGGTCCTCATAGTCCAGCTCGTTGTCATCATTCAGCATATCATCAAAAATGTCCTTCCACAAGCCAGGAATCCAGTCTGCAAGTATGGAAAGAACAACAATGCTTTAAAACTATAAGGGGGAACAAATACTTACATAAGAATATAGTTTGTTAAAAATGAGCTCATGTTTCTGATCCCGTTTTTTAAACCTTCCCTCAGCAAAAAGGGAGGTTGGAAAATTGTTCAGACAACAGAAGCAAAACAAAACTGTCTGTAGAAAACTGTCACGTATTATCTCAATGGAGCTGCAAGTGTTACCTGTGGGTGGGCTCATGTTGTTTGCTGGTCCGTTTTCGAAGGAGGTGAAGCGATGAAACGATGCCTTAGCTCTGAGTCTGGATACAGCTCTGGCACTGTCAGCAGTTTTCTCTCTATTTATCATCCCCAAGCAGCTGATACTCAGGAAACGAAACTTAACAAAACACTTTCGTTTTCCATTCTGGGTGCACACACACACACACCAGTCTGGAGCAGAGACTCATGTAAACAAATTGCAACACACGTAAAGGGATGTTATCTTGTAACACCCACAGATTAGTTATTAATTAATGGGTGGAGGAGGAGTAGCCATGTATGTGGATACATCTTTAAACATGAGGGTGTTGGAGGATATATGACAGCTGTTATTGATCACTTACTTGAATTTATGTATTCAAATCTAGAAAGAAAACAAAAAACAAAAATGCAATTATTGGCTGTATTTACAAAGCCCCAGGCCATCATATGATGCTCATGGACTGGATTGATGACACGTTTTCAAAAAAGAAAAGCACCAGCTGTCACACTGAGTGCTCTCCCCTGATTGGTCGGTTGTCTAGGTTCAGTGGGTGGTTTTGTTTGGTTTGTTTTTTTCATTGAAACCGATTTTTTCTTTCACTTCACAGGAAATACATTTGTGGAGTTAAGAATTTTAAGCTAATTATTTGATGAAAACTGTTCAATAAAACAATATTGGAGAACTTCAAATGTAAGGATTCTACATGTATTACAAAGGGTTCGCTAAGAAATACACTTTTAATAAAAAAATAGAACTAAGTAGGAAGAAATGTAAAAAAAAGAAAAAGAAAGTAAGTTAGATAATATTCTAAGACCACACAGGGAAGATTACTAGGCTATAAAAAAATATTGGATGAAAACAAAAACAACATTAAAGGGGTATGGAACATACTAACCAGTATTATACAAAATGGTCTTAAACAAAGTCATATCATGGCCCATGAATTGAATTTTATTATTGTTATTATTATTATTTATTATGTTTCTCTAAGGAAAGATGACAAATGTCAGCCCACACATACTGAGGCTCTGGATGTTCATTCCAGTAGGGGGCAGTATAACACAACAGGTTTGATGTTCCACCGACTAAAGTTGGATGGAAATTTAAAGCGTTTAAACATAATCGTGGCTCTTTCTATTTGGTTTACAATGCCAACAACTATTTTATACGCCATCCTGGAATTTCCTGCGAAGCATTGCCTATTTCTTAGGAATGGGGAAAGTGAATCAGCAAATGACATTCATGATTCAAAAGTAGATAGCTACAGTTGTAGTTATTCAACACTGGAAAAGAAAAGTCAAAGGGCATTTAATACGAAATCTGACCCTGTTGGCTTCCACTTTAAGTTCTACTTCAAATTTGATGAACCTGGGTCCCTTTTCTTCGCTGTGGGTAAATATTTCCAGAAAACTATGACACACTTTGTTTGTCAGATACAGACATGAACAATATACTTAAATCTTTTTTAACAACATTCATACACCTGTTGCCCAACCAACTAGCTGAAAAGAATCAGAAACAAAGTGACAGTCATGTGTTTTACGGTCATGTACAGTAAAGTATGTCATATATCTAATACATCACACCTCCTCATGATGAGGCAGTAAAGCAGGTGCCCCCATTGGGCTGGTGACAGATATCCTTAATTGCTTTGTTGCACATATATCACCAGACCCACCCACTTGCATCTCCTTCTTTCTGCCCACACATTCTTGAAAGACACAATGAAAGAGTTATTGGCACCAACAAAGCGTGCCTCCTTTCTACTTTGAAACAGTGTCTGTTCTCTTCTTGTACTTCTGAAGTGCTTTTCACGCCCCTTTTTTTAAGGACTTTTTCCTCTTAAACTTCCTTAAAAAGCTTGTGTGGTTTCAACCTTAACCACACTATTGACATATAAACTTTGTGTCTGAACAGTGCTCACTGAGCCTGTTGAGAACTCATTTTCTGTCTGCTGAAGTTAAAAATAAACTACAAGTCCAAAGGTCTGCATTTTTTTTTCTTCTTCTCAAGGAATATTTGTTGCAGTTTCAACTTTAATATGTTTGGTATAAGAGTGAGATGGTGTCAAGCTGGTTCGATAAATCAGACCCATGTTTACCCTGTCGTTGTTACCTGTCTGTCAAGCTATGCACAGTGCTTCCTCGATAACCATTACCATCATTTCATTTCATTAGAATGACAACACCTGTCAGAGGTATTTAGTGACGCTGTCATTTCCCAAACACAAAAAAACACGCACACACGCTGACTTGCACCTTAAACACAGTGTGGGGACTTTCCATTTGAGAATTCGATCAAAGCCTCACGTAGTGCTAAGAAGTGATTATAATGCTTGTCAGCATCTCCTGTCAAGAGAGAATGATAACTTTTTTATGCAGGTTTTGGCAGGCTCATAAACAAATCTTAAAAAGACTTGACAGCAATTATTTAGGTGACATCGGTCGTAACAACATAATGAAAATTACATAACACACACATGCACGCACGCACGAACACACACACACACACACACACACACACACACACACACACATACACACATCTTACATTGTCTTATGTTGTTTTACTTATTGAGGATCATGTTTGACCCTCTTACTCATTGGTGAGAAGAGTTATTTCTGTTCCTGTTCTGTTGGGAGAAATATGACCTGAAGAAACTAAAGTGGAAATATCATTATATGGTGGGTGGTAATGGGCCCGTAGTGTCGTCTCATTGGCATGAGAGTCTGCCACCACTACACATGCACAAATACATTGCAACACATGTACTGTACAGTGTAGAAGTGTGTGCACCTTTGTCTCCCAGCAAAGTGGTGTAAAGATGACCTCAAAGCCCCAGGCTCCTGAGAGTCACCTTATACTCAGGTGTGACATTACAGCGTGAGAAAAGCATGCTGGGAAAGCTCACAGGGCCAGAGAGATGCAGGCTGGAGGAAAGAAAAAGAGGCAAGGCAAGAGCAGATTCAGAGTAAACTCTCTGTTTTATGTTTCTGCAGTGCTGAAGTAAATTCCAGTTGATGGATATTAAGTTTCCCTGAAACAACGAGATGTAGACATGCTGCTCACAACTAAATTGAAGGGAGATGGGGAAAAATAACAAAGAGCTTCAGGTTACTACGGAGCCCCTCTGGTGACATTGATGAAAATTCTATAACTCGTGGCCACAAATTAATAATTTGAGGCCTCAAAATAATATTTCATAATCTCAAACTATGAATTTGTGGCAATGAATTACTAATTTAATAATAATTTGTGGCCACAAAATTTAAATATTTTCACCAGTGTCACCAGAGGAGATCCGTAGATTACATCTTGCCTGGTAAAAAAAAAAGAGCAGCAATTAGTGGTATCCTGCAAACTGTTGATGTTGAATTAACCTGAGCAAATGAACTACTCTTCAAATCAAAGTTATTCCTCCACCATCTCACTCAGAAAACAATAATACACAATTCATCAGTTAAAGCTCCTTACATGTTTCATTTGTCAATGTTGTCCCCTGAACTGAAAATTATAAATTGATGTCTTGTTAGGCCTTCAGAAGTTGTTTTGGTGTGTGCTCGCAATCAGGAAGCTGGTGTTTATTTCTTTGTTAATTTGTTGATTCAGAGCCGTCTTCATAATGATGATTGGTTGTAGGCTTGTAGTCATTTCCTATTTAAGATGTCCTGCCCCTTACTGTTCGCGTGATGACGGTCTAGTACAGAAACGTTGCCAATACATGTTTGTTTGCAAGTCACACAGTGTGCAGGAGTTTACCTTTAAGATGGTGGACACATTGCTCTCCTACACACTTGTCTGGATGTATGATCTCTAAAATACAAGTTATTTGTTTCTTTATCATTGGCAGTAAGTCCTTTATGGTGTCCCTACATCTCATAATCAACTTTATGTTCTCTACTTATCTCTAAAGTTTGTGCTATATATTAATATAGGATTAACTTGTTTGTTCACCCCTAGCCTCACATCCATTTCAAAAAAGTTTTTTGAGTTCAAATAGTTCCAGGTAACCGCTGACTCCCCATCCAGGCATGCCCAGATGCAGGCCAGGATTTTTGTGCTGCCTGGATTCTGCCCGGACCTGTACACCTGTTAAATGACTGCCAGGTGACTCAGAGAGGAGGAGAACGAGCAGAGAAACATAGATAGATTGATAGAGAGAGAGAGCAGTACGTTGGGTGTGGTTAGATGCCTTGAGCACATTCCTTGAGCGGCCGCACCCTGCGTTTCAGCGTCTGTATACCTGCTAGAGTTTGTTATCAGAGTGTGATCATGTAAGCAGACCTTTAATTTCTCTCTTGGCACTTGTACTTCTTTCATTAGATAAAGTTTCTCTAACTCAGATAGTATGCTCTGTGTACATACACAGAGGTAGGCTTACTCAAACCTCACATTTCATATCTAGTCAAATCTGCTGAGAGTTGCACATTTGCATGAATTGGAAGAGAACCAACATGAGAGATCAGAAAAATGGCTCCCACTGTGTGAGTCCATAACAGCTTTCTAGGCCATGGGTGCTCAGGCAGACATTCAAACAAGAGGCACACCCTTAGGAGCAGGACTGAACACACAATCATGCTCATAAGTGTGTTGCTATCAGAGGGCTATGAAACAAGGTGTGGTCTGTCTGATAGACATGTTTCAGGACAAAGGACAGCCCATACAAACTGCACAAACACAGCATTGTAAAGTTTTATCAGGTTTAAATTTTAATGACAATATAGCTGATGTCATTGGGTGCAAGTGATACGAACAAAATGAGAAAGGATAAAAATGAGAAGTAGGCATTTCTTCAGTTTACACAATCCATAAAAATGTTGCAATTAAACCTGCAAAGTAAATAATTTCCTTTTGGTCAAAGTATGAGGAGAAACTGGTATTAAATTACAGTTTGTATATGTACATGGGGACATCCAGGACTAAAAGAGTTACTTGATATGTGTGTAGTTCCATGATCTGCATTGTGTCTGTAAGATTAAGGGAGGAAAAACAGCTTTACAAATCCTGATCAAATTCCAGAAGGAGATATGAATCTGAGATACCTGCGGCAAAGAAGCAGGTTTTGCTCCTTGATATAGAAAAGAGAACTGCTGAAGTCCGCTGATTTCAGCAAAAAGGTTTTGGCATAAAGAAAAACAGCAGGTGACTCATTCAAGGTCAGTAAGAAACCCTGCAAAACTTCTGCAAATTTACTAGAGGAAGCTTGATGTGTTCTTAAATTCTTTAGTAAAGTTTTTTTTTTTTATGTTTGCTGTGAAAAACTTTGGTACAAGATTATTTACTTTTTTTAAATTATAAATATGACCTTGACCTATACGTAACTTATTCTCAAAAATGGGCAATCGTTCTTGCTTGTAAACATGTGGAGGTAAAAGAGGATAAGTTACAGTATATCAGTTACACAGTAACATAGATCTAGGGTTAGCTAGATTTGGCCACAAAAAGTAAGTAGTCATAACTAACTAAGTGAGGCTTTATGTATAAAATTGAGAAACATGTTTTTTTAGCACTTTTTTAGCACTATTCAGAGTGCACCATATTTATACCCCTGTGATGTCAAGCTTTTGAATGTTGAAGTGATCGCACCTCTGTTCCGCCACGGAAGGTAGTAACACAGGGGTTACAGGGGCGAGCCAGCAGGGGCGAGCAGCGTCTTGTGTGTGAGCATGTCTGAGCACAACATGTAGAGGAACGTGGGAGCTCCACATACACACACGTATGTGGAGCTCCCACGTTCCTCTACATGTTGTGCTTCCGCAAGGCTGTAACGCAACGTAAATACACAGACTGCACCAATATTATACTGTTGCAGAATAAATATGAAAACGGTGGAGTTTAAAAAGCAGTTTAAAAAGGGCTTTTGTATGGAACATGCATCCTTATGTTTTCTCTTATTCTGTTTGCCATGGTAACACACACATCAGTTGTTTTCTCAAGAGCTCAATTTATTCATCTTCTTATCTCAGGGTCACAACACTGGTTTTCCCGTTTTAAGGTCGTTAAAGATTTTCACTTGAGATTTAGAGAAATTAACTCGTTATCAAAGAAAACCAGGGTTGTTATGTTGAGATAATTACATAAGTAGGCCTAAGTCAAGATCTCGAGAAAACAACCAGAAATTCCTTGTTATCACAGGAGAATGGAATAATATAAAACCTAGGATGAAGATTGCTTCCATATTTCATATATTCCATATAAATTTACTTTGAGGAAATGCTGTTTCTTCTTTTTTAGGCTATTACATAATGCATTTTAAAATGATTTCTCAAGCAAACAAATTCCCAGGAGGCCTACAAATTAAGAAAACATTATTGGTATCCCATCCATTCACTACACAGTAGGGATGAAATGCCATTCCTGAAAGGCTATTTAATTTCAGACTGCACAAATAAATGCATAACAATGCAGGTACAAGACGTAGGCTAAAAAAAAAAATAGAATAGCCAGGAAAAGAGAGTGAAATAGTCTCTTTGGTTTTAAGACTACAGAACAAAAGTCTGTTTAAAGAGTTTGGAGTAGAGGCTTGAAGAACTGTCCTTTGTTTAATGAGGTAGTCTACAGCAGTCATGACATGACATGAAGAGCAGCGCTTTTGAAATGTGCCACTGGGAGTGGAGCTCCAAAGCTGAGATGTCCCCAGTGCTCAACGGCTTTGGGAGGAGTCTCACCGGTGGGAAAGCCCAGCCTAACAGGCTGCTTCCTCATTCATTGTGCCGTCCTGCTCTGTATTAGCGGAGACTCTGGAGGTCTTTCCACCGCCCAGTGAAGCTCTCAGCCCAGGCCTGTGGTCTCGACTGTCTGCGCTGCTCAGTACTGGAATAGGGGGCACGCCGGGGGTCTGGGTGGAGTTCTTGCCCGATCTGAGGAATGTGACGCACGGACGGGAAGGAACTCACATCGGCGGTTTCACGGAGGTGGAGCGATACTCTTTGGTAGAAAGATACGACAGGAGACGAGCTTTTCTTTCGGACTTGGGAGGTACGGAGCGGAATGAAAGACAAACTTCTTGAATGCAAAGTAACTGTGACAAAGTAACCATTCGTACAGAGGACTTTTATCTTACATAGCGTCCTGTTTTATCTATACTCTCTGTGCGCCTCTTACTCTACTCTATTCTGTCCCTTAATATATTTGAATTCTATCTTCTTGCTTTTATATCTCCGAAATCTATCCCAGTTACTTCAGCTCCATCGTGTTGTTACTTCACTAATATGGGTGGGATAAGAAAAAAAGTGAAATGCTTGTAACTTTCCTCACCTCCTGCCTAAAGTTTATGGAGGATTAAGTCATCCAGGTGATTGCTGCTCATTGCAAAACCTGAACAGTGGTGTTATTATAGTCTGGGCCTACAGAGGGATCCGTGTTGGCTGGCAACTGACAAAACTGCTGCTGCTGTCTCTGCAGCCCTTTGAAGAGACTCAAGACAAACATGTTTTTTGACATTGTAGAGCCTTGTCCATGTTGTGTTGTGCTGTAATTATGACTGTATTTACATAGCACCTCACACGAAAAGCAGACTAAAATGTCAATGAACTGTAGTAAACTATGGGAGATAAATGATGTTCTTAAGGGCAGAGACACTTTTACAAGCATGTCTGATGCTTGGTTGCACAACGCTGCGTATGCAGAACAGCCATGGCTATGTTATTAGGCCCAATCTTTGCTCTCTAATTTAAAGACGGTGAGATATAATAGATCCTTGCATTCTTATTGCACACGTCTTCTACTATTGACTTTGATCAATAGGCTTTGATTTGATCTTTAACGCAGATGTGCACGGAACAATTTCATTTAGAGCTTTTATACAAACCAGCAAAGTATTGATTCAAACCTCACCTTTGCAAGCTCCGACTTGAGTCACTCAGAGTGACTCACTAGGTAGAAAAAGTCCTACATGTGGATGCAATTTTAGAAGGAAAAAGAGTTTGTAGTGCCAGCTTTTTTTTTTTGTGGAGCTTTTCTTCTCGTGTGCTTCTCATTATAGGTTTCATCTTGTCACACTAGCCATACGTCCCAGGCTGCATCCCATTCATGGCTTTGTTTGCATTGTGTGCATTACAGGGGCTCATTGTCTGCTTGTATCGGTGTTCTAATTCATGTGAGAGATATATTTTGCTGCTGTGCTTGAGAGGAAGACAAGTAGAAACATTTATGAATGCTGATCTTGTTTGGTTTTCCACTCGAGATGACCACAGACATTTAGGCATTGAGTCAGAAGACAAGGACCTGTTTTTCTAGCAGTGCTGCTGTGGGAGGATGAGTGCTGCCAATGCGTTCTCACATACAGTATACATACAAACGACCTCGGGCGGTCCCTCCAGTGGCATTCGACAGGTGAGATGAAGTGTGATGATGATACAGAGAGACGTGCACCGCTCTGACTCTTATCTCTGTTTTGTGTGCTAATCTGAAGAAAAGTGGCACTGAAAGGTCCTGACATCAGGAGACTACTGGCTCATCCCTCCAAACCTGTTTTCAGGTATTGTTTTCTCGATCCATTCACACTCAGTTATCGTACAAACTGAATCGACTGAAGAGGTATGCCAGATCAATCGTGGTGTTTGCTTAGCGAGGCGTGGTCAGATGCATGTGTGTGGGACAGAAAACAGAAAGGGAGTGACTTTTCTTTTTTCTTTTTTTTTTCTTTTTTTTTTTTGAGATTGTGCTTGAAAAATTGTGTTTCCTCAGGCTTATTTCTGTTTGTTGCAAGTTGAGACAGATTAAAAAATGCACACTTCCTCAGCTCTCATACTCTCTCTCCACCTTCGACATAAGGTCATTTACACACTTAGTGAGCAAACACTGAGCACATCTCAACATTGGCTTCATTGGCTTGAAGTTCTGTTGTCGGTTGGTTCCCGCTTGCCTGTCCTGTGGCCGTTTAGAGTTTCAAACTGGCTTTGCTGACATGTAGGACAGGCTAGTCCTTGTTTGAGCAACAGAAAGCTTTATAAATAAGGGAGGAACAGAGAGAGAAGAAAAGACAGATGCCTGTCATTGACAGTTTGATGCTAATTACTGTTGCTATAACGAAAAACAAAGCGGCAGTATTTGTTTGAACTTCCTAGCAGTCGGCCAGGTGTGGTAGAGAGAGTCAGACATGTTTCTTACGTTGTGTTATTTGTCTTTTGCCTCATTCTGCAGTGACCCAGAGGTCAGGATGGTGAATTGGAAACCCTCTGGCTTTGTTTAGAGCTGCTGTGCTCTCGAGTCACCTGAGTAGCTAATATCTATGTAGGGGTCGATTTGTACCAGTTCCCTTTGTTCCTTTAAGTTTGAGAATTCTTAAATGACAATTCAACCAGTCGACCAATTTATTTTTCAGGCAATAATTCTGAAAATTGCTAACTCCAAGCTCCTCTCTCGTGAGAATTGGCTCGTTGTATTTGGGGGCGGTTGAGCTCAGTCTGAAGGGACTTGCGGTTGGGAACCAGAGGGTTGCAGGTTCAAGTCTGAGTTCACTTCCTGCACACTTCCGATGTACCATTGAGCAAGGCACTTGACCCCCACCAGCTCAGGGCAGCCCCCTCACTCTGACATCTCTCCATTAATGCATGTTCATAGACCCTGTTTGAGCATGTGTGAAAAGTGCGATACAAGCTCAAGGCCATTTACCATTTACCATTTACCGTGAGTACATCAGCCTCTGTGTGTGTGTGTGTGTGTGTGTGTGTGTGCCACAACAGAGTGTAAAATAGAATTACCCCTCGTGGGATTAATAAAGGATATCTTCTTCTCCTATCATAAATATCTGGTGGTCAGGCATGATTTGTGTCTCTCTTTAATAGGATAATTGAAAGAACGATGTTATATCAAAATTGAACTCTGACTCATGTTGTGTTTCTTTTGTTATGTTGCCATGTTAGATGTCTTTTCTGAGTTTTCATCATCACAGGCAAGCAGATGCATATCTCTGTTGTTGGCTGTTATCACAAGTCCTCAGGTATGCACCTGTGCATTTTACTGCCGCCTCAGCACATTTCATGTGTATACAGAACAGGCCCTAGGCTGCTGCATTTCTTTAAAACTAAATGCATACCAAAAACAGATCAAAGTACTTGGGAATCTCCTATTTCTATTTTCTATTCCTTGGCAAGAGTTAAAATATTCCAAGCAGTATACGGCTTACACGTCTTCCTGCCCACAGGAAAACTTTTAAATTGGAACAGCAGACACACAGAAGCCTTGCTTCTATAGCTAGAAAGGAGAATGGAAACAGGATGTCAGCCATTTTGCTAGCAGATGAATCATCGCACAGCAACGTTGAACAAGTTATCCTCAGGCAAGGCCAGAACAGGCTACCCAATGACTCACAAGGCCTCTTGGTAAACCAGCTTCTGCCCATGATTGCGGGTTAGGACTTGGAGCCCTTTGCTGTCACGGATAGTCTTCAAGTGTGTGTGTGGAACTTTACAGAAAAACATGACAAAGTAAAGCAGGTACATCCTCACTAAACACCTATTCACCCTCCCACTCAGACATCAGCATACACACAACTACACAAATCCTGATCACACACGCAGGCTGTCAAATACCATCACTTCTAAAACTGTAGATTTCCATGCTGATGCACCAACAAAGTAAAAACACTTCCTGTTTTGACCACATGCCGCGAGATGCTAAATCAACCCGTGTGTTCCTTAGACTTACCAAGTGTTTAACATGCTTACTGAATTATGGAGGTTTAGTTATTGTTAAACATCCACATCCACCTAATCAGCTAACCCATTCAGTTTCCAGCTGTTGAGACCACATTAAATAACGACGAGGGGTCATCCTGGTGGGCTCAGTTGTTGATGCATGACACACAACTTTGTTGTGGGTTAAAATCCAGCACAGAGAGATTCGTCTCGTACGCATTCTCTTTTATTATGCATCCCTTTCTCTAATTCCAAAGTAAGTCTTACAAGTGGCAGTGATTAACTACTTCCTCTTTGGAAAGCAGAAACATTAAACATTAAACATTAAACATTAAACCAAATGTAAACTTAAAGGTGCACTAACAAAAATGTGAAAGTTGGAGAAACGTACAGATTCTGTAGTATATGTTCATAACTCCATACACAAACTGTCCTCAGAGGAATATTTGGCCCCTGGAAAACTGTTAAAAGATAAAATGCTGCGCGAGAAAGTTATGGTGGGGGGCCCGCAACAGTGAAACCGTAGCTCTCCTGGTAGCTTTGTTATTAGTTTGAATAAAGTTTGTGTATTCAGTTCAGAAAAAATAGCATAGAATAGTTTCACTTCTCCAACTTTCAAACGTCACAAATCTACATAGTGCACCTTTAACAAAGTGGATTAAAGAGTAGGTGAAACATGGTTGTGTAATCTGTTATCATTATACTGTTTAATAGGTATTATTGTTAGAAGTGAAAGAAGATATTAAAAAAATACCATATAAACAATAATTACACTACTTTGTTTCTGCTTCTCAGATGTGAAGGTTTTCTGTTGTTTCTGTCTTATTTGACAGTATAATTAAGTTTAAAGTGTTAGTCAAATCAAAGTAGTAATTTTATGACATCACCTTGGACTAGGGAAATGTTCGTGGCATTTTCTACTGTTGATGATTTTTATTTCCCTACAAGTCGGCCTATTTGTGACTTTGAAAGTATTCCAGAAAGAACAACTATGAAAATAAATGAAAGCTGCAAAGATTACTGTCTTGTGCTTTATTGTCATAGAGATTCTGTTAGTCAGGCTTAGCTATATTTTCCCTCCCTTACCGTCTCGTGTAGACTTGAAGAAAGAGAATTTGGTACTAATATATCAAAGTGACACATTTTGAAGCGTTGACTCTTCAGGTACGCAGACCTACAGAGTGAATTATTCACTTCTCTACCATCTGTTTCAGAACAATTACGCATTCACAAAGTATTATGTAATAATGCTGTACCTTCAATTATGACGAACTCTCTTCAAGTCTATTAGCTTACTCATCAAGCTCACCTTAATCAATTTATGTTACGACTGACAGATTTTTGAGGATGTGGTCTGAGGAGCGTGCCACACCAGTATGAAAGTTACTAATGCCTTTCACAACTGTTCCTTACACCTCTCTTTCTTTTCTCAAATCTTCTGACTTCACTTTTATCTTAATCTAATTCACAGCTTATTTTAGTTTACTAGTTTTTTTTCCTTGAAAGAGTTTTCTCAACAGCTGACAACAAATTGTAACCACAAAACTTTGAGGCAGCAGTAGCTCAGTCTGTAGGGACTTGGGTTGGGAACCAGAGGGTCACCGGTTCAAGTCCTGGCACAGACCAAGTCCAGAAGTTGGTCTGGTAGCTGGAGAAGTGCCAGCCCTTGAGCAAGGCACCAAACCCCCACCAGCCCAGGAGCGCTCACAGTGTGCAGCCACCTCACTCTGAGACATGGCCATAGGATGCTGTTTGTACATGTGTGTGTATTTTGGCCTATGTGTGTGTAGCATGTTCATTAGCAAGAGTGTAAAATCGAATTTGCCCTTGCAGGATTAATAAGTATAAATTAATTAATCAAAATTAAGCTGGCTACTATGGTGTGTGATGCCATAAAGTTTTACAAGGCAAGTTAGAAATAACTTGTTTGTCGTAGGTATGTCTATTGCATGTAAGATTGTCTTAGCATATTATACTGCACAAGTTGTCTTTTTTAGTCTTTTAAAACAGTAACCATTAGAATTCATTTAACACCTCAGGATAAATTATCCTTTCAAGATTTGTATCTTTTTTCTTCAATGACGCCATTAGTTTGACTTGTAAACTATATTAAATGTGCCCTGGCAGAATAATATTTCTGTGGTGATCTGTCAAAGAGGTTAACATCTGTTGGAGTTATTGTGTGTTATTATCTTTGAGTTATTATCTTTGTTATTGTGTGCCAGCAACGGTGTGTTAAAATCAAAGACGTACACTGAACTGACTTCTCCAGCTTTGACTTTGCAACAATGGAAGCTTTGTGTTAGAGGTAATAGGTAATCTGTTCACTTGTGTATTCTGAGTCAAAGCATTCTTTCTCTCACCAACCTCAGCAGAAGTTGTAGTATCGTTTATCCATGATGGAGACGTGGTGTGTACACATAAAAATACTCAACGGCCTTTGAAGCAGAATGCTAGTTTCTCTATGTCTAGGAAACCTGTAATGTGAATTCTGTTTTTGTGTCCAAACATCATTCTCCTGTACACTGACAGTGTGTCTCTTTCTGACTTTGTTGCACAGGTTAAAATGTACCTCCTTTAACTCTACTCAACCCTGAATCAGAACTTTTGGTCCCAACTCTCTTTCCAAAGATGCCAAATCGATCTCAGAGTTCATCGATTGGGGAAAACCCTCTCGACCCAAACTACCTGCCCCCACATTACCGTGAGGAGTACCGTCTAGCTATTGATGCTTTGATAGAAAAGGACATTAAGGTAATACAGAAGCTTTGTAGTTTAACTGTATTTTAATAACATTTGTTTAAAATACTTCAAAAAGATACCTAGCCTGGTATTATGATGTAATTACTTGTCTCATGTCACACTAGGGCTACTATGAGTTCCTCCAGAGCACAGATGTGGTGAATTTCCTGGCACAGCCGGAAATTGAATTTATTAAGTCCACAATCCAGACCCCTAACCTATCATCGAGCGTCCCAGAGCTGACATACCATGAAGGAGGTCATGAGGTTGATGGCTCCTCTGATACCTACTGGCCGATGCAGTCCGACCTGGCTGCACCGGGGCTGGACCTGGGCTGGCCACTGCCACAGCACAGCTTCCGGGGGCCCACAGAGGTCACCACTCTGGTCAACCCATCTGACCCAGACATGCCAAGCATCAAGGAGCAGGCCAGGAGACTCATCAAGAAAGCATGCCAAGTGAGTAAAAGAGGAGAGGTAGTAAACAGAAAGAAGGATTAAACTTCCATTATGCACTTTGCTTTCATGAAGTACAGCTAAGAAACCAATGCCATCTAAAGCTGAGGCCTTTTGTCTGTCACTACTTTATTTGCTGGCCTATGGATACATTAAAAATAGAATTTTCTGAAAATGTACTCGCAAAATGTCAGGAGAAGACAAATCTGTTGGTTTATTTGTATGTGTCTAAGACAGAGGTTCCCAAACTTTTCAGCCTGCGACCCCCAAAATAAAGGAGACCGTCTCTGGAGGTGATTAAGGCATCTAACGGTCTGACTCTATCCAAACACAAAAGGATACAACAGCCTAGAAACCATAAAATAATATAATAGAGTAATGTAATGTAAGAAAGGCTTGAAGCAGAATGCAAGACATTTCTACACATAGACTTTAGCACTGAGTGGACATACAAGACTTAATAAATAGACACACAGGTGTGTGCATCTTTATGTGTAAAGAGCAGCAGACACCTGTACTTTGTTAGTGTCATCTGCAAACTTTTATTTTAAGTATTTTTACACATTAATTTAATTTTCATTTCACTTAATGATATGCTTTAATCTGAAATTGAACTTCTTTCTTTGTATACAGTATATTATTACAATAATGGGTAAAAAGGCATAAAACTAGGCTAACTTAGGCTAAGACCATATTGACCCTATCAAACAATAACTAGTTTTCTTGTGTCTGCTCTTTTTCTTCAGGTTATTGCTGTTGTGATGGACATATTCACAGATGTTGACATTTTTTCCGACCTTTTGGATGCAACAGCACGACATGTTCCTGTTTACATTCTGTTGGATGAGCAAGATGCCCATCACTTTGTCTCAATGGTCGTCAACTGCAAGGTCAACTTGGATCTAAATCCTGTAAGTGTGCCTCTTTTTTATTTTACATTTTCCAAAAAGACTAGGTTAACAGACGGCCATCATATAGTACTCCATTGTGTTAAAGGTTTTTTTTATCTACTTCTTTCATTGCCCATATGTGCCAATTGCTCATCATTTTCACAAATGTTAAATTGTGCCCATAACATGATTTTTATTGAAATTGAATGGTTTTTACAGATGATGCGAGTAAGGACTGTGGGAGGAATAACCTATCATTCACGGAGTGGGAAATCATTTAAAGGGCAGGTGAAAGATCGTTTCCTTCTGGCTGACTGCAGTGCTGTACTAAGTGGCAACTACAGGTGAGCCATTTAAAAGGGTTTATTCATAGTTTATGAAATAACTTTTATCCACTCTTTAAATTAATTTACACTTATTGCCTCCACTATTCTTTGATTTTTTTTATAGTTTCATGTGGTCTTATGAGAAGATCCATCGTTCCATTGCCCACCTCTTCCTCGGGGAGCTGGTTTCCACCTTTGATGAAGAATTTCGTATTCTCTTTGCTCAATCAGAGCCTCTAGTCATTGACCCATCTGATCGGCCACTTGCAGTCTCTGACACCAGCAGTACTAGCAGTTACTTTAGCAGCCAGTACGGTTTCAAGAGGACCCAGTCCTTGCGTGAACCCATCGGTTTCCGCAGGCTGCCTGAGATTACCTCGGGCTTTCCCTATGGAGACTCTGCACTTCCTTTCCGGAGGAATGACCCATTCCGCCACACCGCTGAACCTGGAGCAGGAATTACAATCGGGAAGTATTCACAGCAACAGTTTCGTCTGCAGCAGTCATATCTGGAGCAGGGAAGGTCCATAGTGTCCCGGCAGATGGAGATGAGTAGCAGTGCCTTTCAGAGGCACAGCTATGCGGAGGGAACCCAGGAAAACTACTCATCCTCAAGGCAATACATGAAGCACAGAGTCATGAACAATCTGGATGAGACAGACTTCCACAGGTAGTTAAACCTTTAATACCCACTATTGTTTGGAAGCCTAGTTATTACAAATTCACTTACGTGTCACTGTTTTTACACACACAAATGAATGTTGTCTTATATGTTGATTAAAAAATAAGAAGTATCTTTTTTTGTTGTCTTATTGTACAGTTCAACTCTTGTTTTGTTTTTTCGAATTTTCTCTTTAAATTAAATTGATTTGATTTGATATTTTCAGGGAGCAGACCAGAAGTAGCAATGAAGGGCCTGGGCCAGGTTCAGGCCATGGACACCGAGGTCGCCATTCACATCTCTCTATCGATCAGTATTCAGACTCAAGTTTTCGCTCAGATAAAGAGCCTCCGCCAGGAAATCATGGCAGAGACTACTTTTCATCAGAGGATTTGAGAGGACCTGATGGGCACCAGGCTGCTCCATTAGCTGGGAGATATGGAGGAGGGTCTTCTCAAAAGAGGCCAACAATAGGTCAGGCATATGCCTGTCAGAACTCACCCACACAGCCCCATCCACCAGAGAAGCAACATTTCCCCAAGGAATCTGATCCAGAGCATGAAGAAGATGCAGAAGCTAGGCATGGCATGAGGAATTGGAGAATCCATTCCTATCTAAGCTCATATGAGGAAGGTGTAGAGGAGGGTCTTGCTCAGCCTTTGGGGCCTGATGCATTTGAAGATCCTCAACCATCTCAACAGCTAACTGACCCAGAAAGTTCTGCTCGCTTTGGAATAAAAGAGCAAGAAAATGTTCCCTCTAAACCCAGACCAGATGTCCTGAGACCCCGCTTTGGTAAGCCCATTTTACCTGAGAGCAGCAGTAAAGACCTTGTATCAACAACAACAACAAAGGATCTACTTCCGTCAGTCAGTGACTTAAAACCATTTGCACTGGAGAAAAAGGAGAGGGAGGCTGCAAAAGAAAGGGAGAGGGGGACAGATAGGGGTGCACCAAGGGAGGTTGGTGCTGATGTGGGGATGAAAGAGGGTCCGGACCGCCTCTTATCCAAACATGAATCATTCCGCACACGAAATAACCCACTCCTCCAACGCAGTTCTCGACTGCGTTCTTCACTGATATTTTCATCTTCCAAGGCCGAAACGCACAGTGGTAGCTTAGGCCTTAAACCAGCAACAGAGATAGACGAGGAGTTAGACTCAGTACGCACTTCTTCAATTGTGGCCCAGATCCTGGAGAAGAGAAGATCACTGACTCGTGAGCCTTTTGATTGGAGAAAGAAGGCGGAGGAAAAAGAGAAGGAGAAGCAAAATGAGATCGAGAAACCGAAAGAAGAACAGCCAGAGGAAAAGAACACTGTTTTGAAAGATGACATTCAAGCAAAAGCTGAATCTCAGAAAACTAAGGAAGAGGATAAGACATTACCAGCTGTCGAGAAATCTAAAGTAACATCAGCATCTTTGAACATGAATGACCCAGCTAGTCGACTACAGTATTTTCAAGACCTTGCTGCCAAGAGAAAAGCCTCAAAAATGGGCACAGAGTCATCGCTGAAAGACACAGAGCCTGCTGAAAAAAAGTCAGACCTTAGCGATACACCTCCCAAAAACACAGCTCCAGAAATCCCAACAGTTTCTATTAGTTCAGCAGAATCTGAACCAAAGAGGCCAGACATATCTGCAAAACTGGCAGAGCTCACTCGCAAACCTTCAGTTGGTTCCTCAAAACCACCAATAATCACTGCCAAGCCTTATGTGAGCAGCCAGAAGCCTCCAGAGACAAACCAAACTCAAAAAGAGGTGACTGCATCAGAGGGTCAAAAGAAGGATATATTTAAGTCCCTAAAGCCACTTGCTTCGCCAAAGCTCTTTAGGAAGGACCCACTGAAGCTTAAAGCGCTGAATCCTCGTCGTATCTCATGTGGTGAAGAGGTACTGGCAACAGACGCAACAGATGCAGAGAAGAGTGAACTAAAAAAGAGCCGCTCTCAAAGTTCATCCACTCTGCCACGTGATGACTCAAAGGAAGGACTGCAAAAGGTTATGGGATCTAATACATCCATCAACACTCTTGGTGAGGCAAAAGGTGAGGGCAAGACACTTGACTTCTTAAAGAAACAGACTCAGAGGCTCAAGGGATTCCTGGGGCCAAAGGATAAAGAAAAGAAATCATCGGGAGATGATAAGAGCATGAGCACGGTCATGGAGATCACTGATGATTCAAGCAAAAAGCCAAGTTCAGCAGGAAAAAGTACAGGACCTACTACTACTGATCCATCTTCAGCCAATCACAAGACAACAACTAGCACTTCAGGCCCAACCCGATACCAGGCCCAAGGCGGCTCTGTTATTTTTAGTAGCAACCTAAGAGATGACACCAAAGTGATTCTTGAGCAAATCTCCGCCAATAGCCAGAAGAACCGTCTGGAGAGGGAAGAAACAGGAGGGGAAAAAGAAAGTGAAAATGGGGAAAAGGTACTGGAGAGGCAAAACTCCTTAAGAAGAAATCGATTTCTCCGCCCACCAGGAAATGTCCAGGAGAGGGAGGGACTGCTGAAGAGGATAGAGAGCTTGAGGAAGGAGAAGAAGGTCTACAGCCGCTTTGAGGTAGCCTATCACAGCAAGGATGATTTTTGCAGTAAGAATGTAAGATATAGATGATCAAATTAACAAATATTGAAATACAGATTTATTTATTTCAATTTAAAGTATATTACGGATTTGAAAGTCAACTTTGGTGGACAAGCTATTATTTATTGCTTTGTATTTAAAATTAACTTTTTATGGGTTATTCTGCTACTTAAAAAAATTAATTGAAAATATGTTTTACTTTTCTCTTTTCAAATGTGTCAAGGGAGAACTTTAGATAAGACTGTCATCTGATGTCTTTGATTACTAACAGTGAAGATGAGGTGGAGAGGGACAGTACATTGTAAAATCGGCTGGAGTTAATACTGTAATGCATTCATTGTTATCCCTGTTCTGTTTACAGATGGGGAATAACCTGGGATAACGAGATGGAGGAGCGACCTTTTATATGGAAACTATTTATGCAAGATGATCAAAAGAACAATTGCCCATATGTGCCAACGACTCTATCAAAGTACCTCTGTGGCTCCACACCACAGCCTTTCCTGACTTTCACACAAAGTAATAAAACTTGAAGAGACAATATATAAAATGCTGAAAACAAACTTTGGATAATGAGTTTGGAATGTGCCCGTTTGCCAAGTCTTGGTACTACTTTTACCATTTATGGTGACTGAGATAAAGAATTGACTCTACTTGTGCAGTGGCTGCATGGGCTGGTGTTTCATCAACCAGAAAAAGATTAGGCAAATTACCGATAATTGATTTTGTATGAACATGACTGAGGGAGTTGAGAAAATAAAAAGGAAGAAAGAACATATTGCTCCTGAGGGAACATGAATATGAATGAACATGTATGTGTGTCAGGTAGAACTTGTTTGAAACTGAATGGGAGACAGTGCCTTTGTGGATTCAACATGTGCCAATGGCTGACAAGGGCTTTGCCAAAGCTGGAAGGACTAACACACAGGATAGAGAATATGCGGTATGTTGTTATGAAGAGGAATAGACTTCGATGAAGTGATGAATGTTGAAAATGTAAGGACAAGTGTGCGAGATCATAGAGTATATGGAGTGAGACAAAATTATTAAGAATATGTTAACTCAAGTTAAAGTAGTTAAAGTAGAATGGTTTCAATCAAAAGAGCTTTTAGTGAACTTTGCCCTCTACAGAAAGAGAAGTGTACCTTTCCGTTAAGGCGTGAAATTACTTAACAGGGTTAAGGATATCAAATGACCAGTTAGAGAGGGGCCTTTCAGTGCTCATGGTAGAGGAGTTGTGTTTGAAATGTAAATGTAATGTTCTCTTTTGCAGTCCATATAAATTGGAAAGTAAAACTGTACACAGCTGCCCTTAACTACTGCAAAAAAAAAAAAAAAAAAGCCATTTTGAAATTACTCCAAATGTTCCATTCTCAGATAATTAACAAGTCATTAACTGTAAAAAAGTTGGACAAAAAGAGAAAGTGTGCATTTTGCAGTACTGGAGCAAGGTATTGCCAGCATACACAAGTTATCTAACTTCTTGAGCTACGCCCTGCAAGTTCCTTTGTTCAGTCTAAACATAATTAAACCAAGGGTTTAGTTTAATTGTACAGTTTCCAGGCTGCTTGACAGCCCGGTTGAGCATCAAATAATTCAGTCTTTGATGTCTTTTGTAAAAAATTTAAAAGATTGAGTGGTCTTTTGCTATGCAGACACATCAGGGGCTACAGCTTTCTCATGGGATAATGTAAATATTTATGTATAAAGAGCTTGGTGATGTTTTAATAATGAAATAAGATTATGGTCACCGTTACCTTACTTTTGCTGTGACTTGTTCTTTTTTAATAAAGGTGTAAATATGTGGTCTTGGCTGTACAAAGTAATTGGTGTTGATTAGGGGAAATGTGTTTTTCACAACCTGAGATAGTATTACATTGTGTTGGAAAGTTTGCAAGTCTTTTATTAAATTACTTTGAAACTTAACCTGAAGGCTCCTGTGTGTAAATACTAATACTATGTTAACTGTAGTGTGTGGTTGTCCTGTTTTCATGTATATGTAATTAAAATAAATCCATTTGACATTTAAAAACAACTTTATAAATGCACAGCATAAGCCTGAAAAATGACCCGTCACCCACCAGTCACAGAAAGTAAAACATTTTAGATATCAATGTTCCAATCCAATTTCACATATCTACCAGGGTGAAAAAAACAGATTATGAAATCAGTTCCATGTCTTGAAGAATTAAAATAATATTGTCAATGAAACAGTAAAATAGTTAAGAAACAAGAAATATTATATTATACAAGCGCATATTATATATAGATTAAAAACAGGAACAGTTTACACTAAGGTGGGAAGTATAAATAAGTGGTGTCAAAAACATTGGTTATTTTAGTACATTTTTAAGTGAAAAAAAGTATTTTCCTCTGATTCTTTCAAATGACCTCTATATGCATCTTACTCCTCCTAATTCTCTGCAGCTGTAGACCCTGGCTGCTTCAGTTCCTTTGCCTCCTCTAGCTGCTCTTCAAGACTGTGCAGCCGATCCAACTTCATTTGTTCTTGAGGAATTACCAAACAAAACAAAAATGTTGGAAATGGAGGACAAACTTAATTCATGTGTATTGAAAAATGTTATACATGATGTATGTTTGTGCATTAAACCTGAAATGGAACTTACCAGCTGATAATAGCTGACTTTTTGTCTTCTCAGCACTTTCTATCTCACCTGGGAGCCTTTCCAGAGTCTGTGGTAAAATTTTGATGGACGAAAGTTACTCAAATCTTCAGCATTTTATCCCAAAGAGGGGAAATACGTGGAAATTTATTCAAAATAAAAATAAAAAGACTAACTTACAAAAACAGAGTGCAGATTTTTGTGCTGCTCTATCAGTAACTGGAGTTGGTTTTCAAACTTCATGCTGAAAAATAAGAGTTACCTGAGAAAACTTTTATCGAAGTTAACATTGTCTGATTATTTGACTGAATTGAATATTTCTTTGCACTCTAAATAAGTACCGCTGCTTTCTGTGTTTAAGCTTGAATCCCTGGATTTCACATCTATGCTGTTCCAGCAGTTCATCACTTTTCTTGTTGTGCTCTAATTGCCTGCAAAACAAACATCTAACACTCAGTTCAACTCTTCAAATGGAAACATTTTCATTATAACACGATTTGTTCAAAAATAATGCCAGGTCGACTTCTAACAAGGTTTTAAATATATACTTCTTAAAACTGTGATTTTTTTTGTTGTTACCTTTTTGATGTTTTGTTCTGTGATTACATCGCAGAATTTAAAGCACTTACTAATGTTGTTACATTAGAGTCCAGCTCTGACTGCCAAACTTGAAGAACAAGCACATTACCAAGTAAATATGTTGTGACATAGTGAATACAATGGAATACCATCCCATAATGATCCTGTGACTGAAAACAAAAATATCCTATCTCAGAAAGCAGTATTAAGAGTGGGTCACTAACTATTAATATGTAGTCTATTTATTCGTACAGGAAATAGCTTATAATCAAAAACTAACCAACACAATTCAAAAATGATAAAATGACAAAATTGTTGATGTAATATATTCTAAAAATGACTTAAGACATTCATAAGCTGCACTATTAGTCCACAACAAAGAAATTAAACAATTACAACAACTGGATCTCCACATGCTCTAATTGGATGAAGGGCACTATCAAAAAGTGGTCAGCATGGAGTAAATGTGCCTGTGTAACATCTTAGGAACAATGTCTAACATCTGATAGTTATTTTTATTAAGGATTTTGCTGCCATCTAGTGTTACAAACATATCATTACATTTTACATGGGGTTTATAAAGGATCAGCAACATATGGAAGCACAATCCAAAGACATGCTATAGTATTCTTGATCTGTCATGAGTAAAGTCACCTGGCAGAGTCCTGCTCAGACTCGTCATACTGGAACTGCAGCTTCCTGCACAACTCTAGAGAACAACATTCCAGTGATTATGCTTATTATCATCTAAATACTTATTGTCTATATCTACAATATATGGCAATTAAAACTATCTCCAGTCACATTCCACATAAACATGAATGTACAACATGGCATAAAACATTCAGACTTACTGGAATATAAATAATTATATAAGAAAAATTGATGTTAGACTGTGTATACCTTCTTTTTCTTTATGGATTCCTTCCAGCTGGTAAGCTTCAGATTGCACTATAAGAAAATGAATTCCTATATGATGTACAAGTTTAAAAAATGAACATTGTATTATGAATAGCATCTAGCAAACATGTTTGCCTAGCAAATAACGAATAGTTAATTTCTACTTCAGCAACAGGTTAATACAGCAGGTAGAATAAGTACAAGTAATTAGTACATTAAAATGAAATATTACTAATGATGGTGTTCCTTACGTGTTGCCAGTTGTTTCTGCAAAGAGTCACGAACTGATTTGGTCATCTTTATTTCTTCTTCCAGAAGCTTTTTACCTTAAATAAAATGACATTTATTTTTGTTTAAAGTGTAACTATGCTATACAGATACAGAACACACCATACTTAGACATAGTAAACCAGAGTCACAGATGCTCTAGTAGAAATTTAAATTCTAACCGATAGTTATGCTGTGTTTAAATTTCTAAAAGGAAAAACCTTTAAGTTATCTCATTTGAACAGTATAATCAGAATGGTCTTACAGGGTGTTGCAGTTCCCTGTAAGATGGAGATAATAATCATATCTCATCAAGGTCCATTCATCATGTTCTGATACTCCACGTATGGAGTAACAGGTAAGGATGTACCTCACTGAAGATGCCCGATGAGCGACACAAAGAGTCTTATGTTCCATCCGCACAGCAGCCTCACTCACGGTTTCAAGTTTTCACGTTACACAAAATCTTCTGAGTAACAATAGATACATGTTTTGAATTGATATTCGGACTCATGCTGTGTACATTTACAAAAGATTTAGCTAAAAATAGTATAATATAGAAAAACACGTGTTCATTAGCATATGGCTTGTACATCCAGCCTTTTCATTGGAGGAGCCGCAGAAAGTTTTTAATCGATATTTTCTCCCCAAATTGAAACGTTTTCGCAATGCAGGAGCAGCTTACCTTTTTGGGGTCCGAAAAAAAATGTAGAGGACGGACAAACAAGCATCCGTAGTCATTTTAACAACTTAAAAACGTGATATAAGAAAAACACAGCGGAGTTACCAGCGGAAGCGGAAGTGTATCTTCACAAAGAGTAAGTAACATGTCAAGATCAGTGTTCGTAGCTGCGTTACTAGATAAAATGCATGACAGTACTCACTAGTGAACGTTTGGTCATAATTTTAGCAGTGATAGTATTTTTTATTATTAAGGCAGGTGAATATGGCACCAAAGGATGAGTCATCATCACAACAACGCGCATGCGTGACAAGAGAACACGCAAAACGCGTCGCTCCAACCTCAATTTAACATTTTGTCTACAGTAGCTATGAGATCAAATGTATCTCACGGGGGAAATGGTACACACGTTTTACTTAATCGCCTGAGTGAAAACAAATGAAATGAAACCAGCATGGCCAGCCATAAAGCAAAACGTTTTGAATTAATCCAAGATTCTCAATTTCCCATTTAATGAAAAACTGTTGCAAAAATCTAATTACAAAATCATTTTGTCAAGCCTTGTGTTAATGTTTTGAAGACATTCAATCCATATTCACTGGTATTTTAATATTATTATTATTATTATTATTATTATATCCTTGAAAAATAAATGGATGATCATTTGTTCGGAGGATGTCGCTGTGTTGTCTGAACCATAGACTAAATATTAAGGTCTGAACACGTCCATACCTTTCATGCAGTACAAAAAACATGTATTTGAATGTTTTTAAATTCACTTTCAAGACAGTCAATCACTACCTTGTTGCAGCCTCCGTAATTTGCCAGTCAGCTGTTCAACCTTTAGCTCCTGCATGTCTCCACCTTAAGGCAGGATGAACAAATGAAAACATCAACAACTTTTCAGTATCAGTGTAATTTGTATTAATTAATTGTTTTACAACTATGACAAGTTTACCTCCTCTCCCTGGTGTAGTCTTGATCATTTCATCAATGTTGAATGCTATACCACAGAAAATCCTTGTTAGAAAAGTGAAAAATAATCTTACCTTCTCACCATGTTGAACAGCATGATGTAAGTTTGCTGATAATGTGGCTTTTATTTGCACGTTTATTGTTAAGCAGGGATCCATTTTGGTATTTCGTCTCAGATTTAAAGATAGATAGTCTCAGATATTTAAGATATTTACTCACTCCCGAAGTAAGTATTACTGTATCTACAGTAAACATATATTAGTTTTCAAACTGAAACATAGGTCAAATATTAAACACATAAATGAGTGCTGGCTTGCTTCAAACAAATGTAAATAATATAATTAATAATAATAAATAATATTAAGCCACTGGTTTTATTCTTTTTTAGTAGGCTTACTTGCTAACAGGTATGGTAAGTAGTTAGCTGGTGGAAACACTTTTTTATGAAGTAGCTAACAAACACTGTCATCTCAAATAATTATTCGAGTTATTTATATTTAATAAGCAGAAACAAAAATATTTAGATGCTCGTAGTTCTACTCAAATCCACAAGGTCTAACCTGCCGAGTCGCTCATGTCTGTCCAGTCAAGGGAGTCTCTTTGGAAACTATCCAGATCGATAAAGAAAGTTTAAGTTAGCCTCCAATACTAAATGAAGGGGTGGGTGTGCGTGCGTGCGTGTGTGCGTGCGTGCGACGACTTAACGTGACGTTTGGCGCCAAAAACACTTCTAACGTGCGCAGACACCACGGTGGTACATGTTAGTGCTCTTACAAACTTAACATAAAACTGCAGCTTTATAAATGTTTCATCATTTATCAGCACAACTCGCCACATCTTCCGTCTACTCTTTACAAGTTAACCTTAAATATTTGTCAAGAAATTGTATGGAAATGACATAAATAAAGTTCCTTAAGTTTGATTAAGAAGTGACCAGGAATGGGACAAATCATGACATGGTATTACAAACAGTAATATTAATGTTGTGGTCAACATACCTATCAACTGATTTCATATTTGTGGGCAGTTACAATAAGTCATTTATAGTACAGGTATGTCAATTATTGACCAAAGTTCAGTTGTTTTCAGAAAATGTCTTAACAAAGACCCTGTTTGTTAGACAATCTTGGTGTACAGTTTCCTTTCAAACTATTGAAACAGAAGGGACCACAAAAGGGAAATCTTCACATTATATCAGTTTTAATGAAAAGCGAACAGCAGTGTAAAGGAATGCAGTTCTACCTTGATGTAATGCCAATATACAGTGCAAACAGTCCTACAAAGCACCAAGATTACTTTGTCTTTACACATCAAATCACTACAGAGTTCTATATACACATACACATTAATTTAGTTACAAACACGAGTTAAAAAAAAAAGTCTAATAGGGCTGCTGAACAACACTGTGTTTCTCCAAAATAGGGTTACCTGTAAAGTGTGCATTATCAGCACATGCAAATGTTGGAAACGGTCATGCCAGACATGAAAGATCAAATCAGAAGTTACAAGTTCAATGTATTAATCAAGGTCAATTTTATGGGTTTTGGATTCCAGTTCACACTGGTTTCTCTTGCTTATTTCACCTAGTTGAGCAAGAGTGTAACCAGTAAGTTCTGTTTCCAGAACTAGCATCAGAAATTCAGACTGTACCATTTCGTAACACAGCTCTGGATTTCTTCCTCAACACTAGCTTATTGCAACTCAAAGCAACATTGTTATCTACATCAACCTCAATAAATAGATAAGTTATAATTACAATTTCCTTCAACTCTGGTGTCACCAGTTCTGAAACTAGGAATAGCTTGCCATTAAAGTGGTCAACATTTCCAATACTTTCATGAAAACTTCACAATAGTGGTAAACAGGGTAGGAAACAGCACTTAATTGTCACTTCACATTAATTGCCAGATGGCAGGAAATTATTGAGGATAGTAAAATAAGAAAGAAGGGAAGGGAGTCATATAAATAATTTCAAAACAAAGTGTATCTTCCTTCTAAAAAGATATTCTGTAAGAATATATATAGCTTTACGTGTGTCATATACATCCAACATTTACTGTCATTCTTTTGCCATTAAAAGATTAAAGTTACTGTACTGGGTTAGCAAAGTTCTGATATCAGAGCATATTTCTCCCCAAGAGCAACACATCCAAATAACTCAGTCCAGCAAGCCTCTCAAGGGCAGGGGGTATTGGCATCATATACAGTAGTACATAAACTATTTACAGCCGTGACAAGCAAGCTAGAGGTATTCCTCTGGTAATAACTTCAACACATCTTTAGTGGTGTTTCCAATGTTGCCATGCAGTTACTTAACACCATCAGGCTGAAAGGGAGGGTTAAGTAAGGGAAAATAGACAGCTTAAAGGCGGAGTGTATTTCTAGCACTAAATTATGCTCTTCTGGAAAAGCTGGTTTACATCAATATCGAGCTCTACTGATATCTTCCCTGTTCTTTTTTTCTGGTTTATCTTTGCAGCAAGACAAGGTGGCGTATCAGACACCCTCAGAATATTTCATACTGCATGTGCCAGGGGTAGGTAATGGTGACATCATGTAGCCTTCTGTGTGAGTAGAAGCGGAGGACAGTTACAGCAAGCAGAGTGGTCTAAATTGAGGAAAAGACACACCTTAACGCTTGTCACTAAAATTTGTGTTCAATAAATAGTGACCCTCTCAGCTGCTTTTTAAGACATACTGCATCTTCTTCAAACAAAATTACATGTTTAAAATTCTAAGAGTATCATGTGAAAAAGGTTAAAGGAGAAATAAGTGGGTATTTGAGCAGAATTGTATGCCACAGGGAGGCTTTTTCTATCTCTCCCCTGTTCACGTAAAAGTGCAGCTTCATTCACGGGAGCGTCCAACAATAGCAAGGATGTAAAGGAAAATGTTGATGATGTCAGTGTAGAGGTTGAGGGCAGCAAAAATGTATTCCTCTGGACTCAGGGCGAGCTTCTTGTTGCCCAGGAGCAGCTGAGTGTCCACAGCCAGGAACTGCAAGGAAGAAGAAAAAAAGGCTGGTTAGTTATAAGAGATTTCCACACTGCAGACCTAAGATGAATGACATGTTCCTTAGTTTTCCCAACTGTTGTTAATCCACCACATGTATCCAAATACTGTCCTAAACTTACACCATGATTAAATGTACAAATTGCCATGTCAAATTCATTACTGCATAACACACAAATATTACAGCTGCACATCTTAAGATATTATTTACAGTTAGTAAATTATTTATTCTTATGTAAGATACTTTTAAGATACAATTTGCTGTCTATTCACAGTGTTTTAACAGATGTTTTGGTTGAGTTTGGCTCTCATGATGCATGGTCATATATTTAGATCTTAATATCACAGTGAGTGTCCCACTTTCCTCTTGCTAAGCATTAATCTCTTTCCAACTTGGTTTATATTATATTCTTAAACTTTCTGCAGATGGAATGATCCCTTATTTTGCAGATTACAGTTAACCATCTCTATGCCAATGATGATGAGGATCTAGTTACTGCAAGCAGATGGCTGGATGCCTTTATAACATCAGTACACAATCACACAACTGGATAGTGTATTTACTGATCAGACCTTTGAAAAATTATATTTTCATTGCTCCAGTAACATAGTCAGAATTACAAAAGTGTTGCACCAAATATATGTTTAGCAGCCAACTGAAACTGAAAGGGACTTGAAAAAGGCTTTCACTTTTGGAGAGCAGTAAGTGTGAAACGTACGCATGTGAAGAGCAGGGCCCCCAGGGAGGCATAGACGATGTGCAGGATCCTGTGGCGGATGAAGATGCAGAGGATCGAGAAGAGCAGCAGAACGATCAGGCACACAAACAATACGCCCCTACAGGAAGTGAAGTCATATTTGCTCTGCAGGAAAGAAGGGGGGGAGAAGAGAAAGACATGATTAGAAAATACATGCTCTGATAAAAGGTCAGTAACACAACTTTAAGGCCTTTATTTGCATTAATTTCTCTTAAATCAATTTTGTTTGTTTAGTTGCTGTGAAGAATGTGCCTTCAGAGGCCAGTGTAATGTGTGAGGCTTTCTAGGTTCAACACTTTACTGTGACAAAAAACAGAAGAACATTTTCCCTTTTGCTTCTAAAACCCATAAAATGACAAAAGGCCCAGAGGGATAATACCTGCCAGTGTGCGTGGAAAGATACATTATTTTTTCTAAGAAGCTGTTAGTTTGTGTTTACCTGTAGTGAGAAGAGGACGACAGTAAAGCACACCACAGCAGTGATGCCCACAGCCATGATGACAGTCTCTGTGTCATAGAAGCTGGCGATCATGCCAACCATGTAGGAGAGGCTCAGGGTCAGGATGGACTGCAAGACACAGAAACTTAACATCACTTATGGCACACTCGTGTTACACGTTGCAGATTCAGAAGATTATTTGAAGCCTTCAATCAGGGGTGTCTTTGATCATTGGATATCCAATATATAGTTTCCATCTGTCCACATTATTAAACAATCTAAAATCAAGACCAGTCTATATACATTTAGTTACAGATCAATGGTAAACACAATATGTATACAAAATACCAAAAATCCTTTAACATGTAGACAAGCTATAACTTTTTATAGTCCATATTACTACAGTATGACCGTCTTACTAGTGCAACGAGGTTCCAGGGGTGCTTGCGACGGAAGTCTCCACAGCAGCTGAGGGTGATCAGAGAAACGAAGAAGACTGCGTAGGACACATAGTACGTCCAGGGATTACGTCGCACAAAAATCTTGGCATCATCGACAAAGGTAAAGACGGCAACAAAAGAGAAAGTGACCAGCAGCTGCACCGTGAGCACCATGAACACCTGTGGAATAGAAAAATGAGACCAATGTTTACATTAAGTTACACCACATGCTTCAGAATTTTTTTATTCAAATAACATCTTCAATGTATTGGGGAGCTGGTGGCAGAGTGCCAGTGCCCTAGTGGTTAGATTGTGCGCAGAGTCCACAGTCTTCAAAGCGGACTGCCGCATGTCATTGCCCACACTCTTTCTCCCTGATTTGTATTTAAATATGTATTAAAGGACCTACTTTTCTGATGAAAGCTTGTCGGATGTTCTTATCCTCAAAACCAGAGTTGGTGAACTCGTCGTTGTCATAGTAAGATGGAGGCACATCTCCATGGTAGCCAGGGCTACCTGCTGGTGCTGGAGAAAAATCAACAAGAAAAGTAAGTTTTAAACACACTCAAAATCAACAGGCAAAAACTAGGCCAAACAAATTGACCAAATTCTGTGACATTTCTGCACACTCTTGATTATTATTGATCATCTCATTGATTGCCCAGTCATCTGTGTTAAGTCTAGTCTAAAGCAATTTCAGAAACCTTTGGCAATCATCGTCTGACAGACGATATATGCCTCTGAGAACAGACATGAATTTCACCATAACTCTGGTGAAGCTAGAGGTTAGTGTTAAATAACTTCCAGGCATATTTTCTTTGTCCATAACATCCCTGAGAAGCACCCGTTCATCTATTGGGTCTGAGTTCAACGGCAGAATGTAAGTTATACTGCAGCTTCACTCTGGCTCCCTTAAGCACTATGAGACCGAAAAAGAAACCAATTTCAATGTGTTGTAAATTAAGTTTAACGACGCAGATTTGTAAAAACATGTTTGCTTGTTGAATCAAGGTTGGTTTGATCATTTTTGTTGCGTTTCAGGTAGTCAGGAAATCTAAACACCAACCACAGCGTCGAGCAAATTAGTGGCAAAAGTTTAAATGATCTATAATGGATGTTAGCTTCACTTTTATGCAGATATCCGTTTACAGAGACAAATAAATCATAAGAACATCTTCAATGGGAGCTGGTATGTCATTGGCGAGGGTAGCGTTCTCCTTGTTTATTGTTTTCTACACAGATAGTTTAACCTGAATACACCAAATCCTGCTGATACGCCATTGGTCAATACAACTCTGACAACAAATGTACTTCAAACATAAATCAAAACACATATCACAACGATCATCCTAAACTACGGGTGCGATGCATGGATTCTGGTATCCAAGTGCTCCAAAGAATTGTGCATCATTTGCTCCCTCTATCTGCTCTGTCTTATTCATAAAGCATATAACTCTAATGATATTCAGGCTCAAACAAAAACTTTGAGACTGTGTGGTAACTTCAGCGCAGTCACCCACTTTTAACTGTGAGTGGCCGTTAGTGAATTGGGACACTTGTTTTGCAAGGCGGCTGATTTGCACAGAAAGGAGACCATTTATCTATATGACTGCACTGTGTAACATTCAAATACGCACAATCACCTCTAGGTGCACAGAGGCACTGTTTGCTGTGCAATATGGAGTGCATTTAACCGCCTTACAAGTGCAATATAATCTCAGCCGCAGAAAATATCAAAACAGCGCATAAGAAGCTTCACCTTTATGATTTAGATGTTTCTAACAAACAATAAGGTGGCTTGTAAGGGAAACTTATCATAACTTCAGTTTTATACTAACCCATTGGGTCCCCAGCAAAGCCTGGCTGCTGGTAGGGCCCCTGAGGGTAGGGTCCCTGTGGGTAGGGCATCTGAGGGTAAGGCATCTGAGGGTAGGGACCAGGGGCAAAACCTGGGCCTGCCTGGGGGAAGCCTGGCTGCCCATAGCCAGCTGCTGGTGGGTATGGTCCCCCTGGGGCTTGGCTGTAGTTGGGAGGGGGCATACCAAAACCAGGCTGAGGGGGTCCGTAGACGTTGTTATGAAGTGGGTTGGTCTCACCCATAACAGGGTATCCACTCTTGTCCTGAGACATGCTTTGGTTGAAGTATCACTCAGCAGATAGAAGAATCTATAAGATGGGGAGAAAAATAATTAGGATTAGTTTGGTTAAAACATCTCTATGCAGCACAAATATACATTAATCAGGTATGAAGAAATTCCATAACTTATGTCAGCAGAACTTTGATAATCAATACAGTGTGAACACCTGTACTACATCTTAAAAGTCCAAGGAGGCAGGAGAAAAAAATGTAAGTGCAAACTGTCTGGAACCAAACTGGAAGAGATACAAACGTTGCATCAGCCTGATTAAAAAATGTGAAAGGCAACCAAACTAACACGAGAAAAGGACAGAGTTGGGGGAAAGGGCTACAGTACATTTCCGTACTACAAACAATCCACATTCTATCTACGCTATCTTGTTATGTCAGTTTTCCTTCGTTTATGGCCTAATTTACTCTTTTTCAAAATGATGTCAAATTTTATTTGTCTATGTCATTGATTCCCAACTCGCACTCCATGCTGATGTTGATGAGTACTTATCAAAGGCATCATGAGCGGTCGACCCCTACACCTCCAGCCTTGAGGATGTGGAAAACTGAGGCTGCGAAGATGAGCTTGCCAACCTTGCGATGATTTTGTGTCAAGGAAATAGTTCAAGGAGGATGGATACAAAATGTTTTGGATTGTGAAAGGACATGCTGTTGCACCAAGACTGGCCAAACATGCAATTACGAGGGTTATTCTCCCATTCAGCACTTCATATGGGTACTGATTATTCACTCATCTAGAGTTTGGTGGAAGAAGTCAAGTGCTTTGTCAATAGGAAACTTAAAAAGTAAGTTCAACCAGTGGTCAAATGAAAGAATTTTTCTGCTGATATGTTTCACAACAGGCTAAACTCACACCTAAATTAAACTTTGACTGGCTTGCTTAATCAACATTATGGCCTAAAAGATAAGTAAAAGCAGGTATAGATGATACCAAAAGGACATGGTAGACAATGTCCACCGTGGTGCGGGTTGTGTTTCCATGGATGCAGTGCCTTGGTAACCAAATGTATTATTAATCTGATTTGCTCCTGCAGAAGGCCTGACCTGTGGGTCATTACTGCAGTGCTCCTCCTCCCTGCAAGCAACCTGCAAAACCTTGGTCAACCATCGACATTTACATTGAAACCTAAAATGCCAATTCAAGTTCCACACACATGACAAAGAAGTACAACTACAAAAAATCTGAATCTCTCAGCAAGTGAGGTCAGATTCAAAAGGTTGATAAGTGATGTAAAATGTGCTGTTCACATTTCATTTGAAAGCCTGCAGTGCCCAGGGAAATCTTCTGTTGGGCAGATTTCGAGCCAAAATCAATTCCACTGATTGCTGACTTCAAAAGAAAAGCTTTTTGTGGACAGCTGCATGGTTTAAAAGTTGTGCATAGGCCAGTTCTGAATGAACTACTGCTTCATAGTATTAAATAATTTGTATGTGCATTCAAGTGCATTCATATGCACTTGAACACAAGCAAGCACATCCTCAGTTATGTCTTTTTAAACACAGAAAGTTCAATTACCGGTAAGTGGCAGATTAGACTGATGAAAATTACGTTTTCCATTTCTCTAAGTCTCTTTCACCTCCTTTTCCAGGCCACACTGAATTTACAAAGCGCATTATGCAACACTGCTCTATTTCGTACTAGAAAACACATCTCGTGTATCCTCATGATCCCTGTCAAGCCCATTACCAAGACAGTAAAGAGAGGATGCAATAAACATGGTGAGTACTGGCACTGCTTCACAATGACGGTCTCTGTTAAGACTATTACAGATAAAACGTATGTGTAGTCAAATCCCTCCTGGCCTTCAGGATAATGGTTGTGCAAGATGGGAATACAGTACACTTTGTGTGGCAATGTTTTCTAAATGACTTGAACTGTGTTTTACTGTCAAATGTACACCTAGCCCTTTGGTGTTGATCACAATAAAAGGTTGTTTGCTTAATTCACACAACACAGGACAAAATCTATGTCCACTGAAGTAACCCAGAGATAACTGAATAACCCAAGCCTCCTGAACTAATCAGTAACACTCACTGTCAAAGCATGTGATCCACTCCCTGTCCAATGACCATTTAAAGAATTTATGATCATGCAGAAATTAATTAAAATAGAATTGATAATCACCAGTTTGAATTCATGTCAAAGTTTCTAAATGTTAGCAATCACATACAGATTCTAACTTAAGTTCACCAGAAGTGACTTCAGTATTTATTCAGTGTTTAATGAAGTTGTACTTGTCTTTTTGTAGTGCTTAATCCATGAATGATGAATTACCTCCACTGTAACACATCATTTGGCCAAGGGATTTGGGGTAGTAAAGGTGATAGATGCATGAAGTCACAAGAGCTAAACAGACAGCCATCTCATCTGTTATTTTGGTAACATATGAATGTGTTTAGAGACATTATACATGTGCAGCTGTAGTCACTAAAAGAGGACTTCATTTTATAGGTATACATGTTAAAACTGTAGAACAGTGTTTTAAAGGAAAATAAATAAAATAATTTTAAAAGTGTAATCTCTGCTATCCATTCATTCTACAAAATCAACCACCACAATAGTATACTTTGGTTTCAGTGAAGTAAAAGTGAATACAGTAATTTACACTTAGAACAGTTTGTATTTCTTTTTGAATCAGTTGGAGGCCATGTTTGTTTGGCTTTATAAGCATTACCAGGAGTAATCAAATAATGAATACAATGGACATAAAAAGTGCCACAATCTCAAGGCGCTGGCTAGCCTAGAGGCGGTTATGTTGCACGCCGCCCCATGTACAGAGGCTGTAGTCCTCGGCACAGTGGCTGTAGGTTTGAATCTAACCTCCACCCTTTGCTGCATGTCCACCCCCCCCCGCCTTCATCCCAACATTTCCTGTCTCAAGCTTGAGCTGTCCCATCAAATAAAAGGCAAAAAAATAACTTGTTAAAAAACCAAACAAACAAAATAGTGCCACAGTCTGCCACCATCTCAGTGTTGTGTTTAGCTAACGCTAGTGGAATTAGGTTAAAGGAAGGATTCAGAAGCTTAGCCATAGAGCCATGTTAACACAATTAGGCTAGCACAATACCTCGACAAACCCATAAACAACATGCTACATGCATGCCTGAGCAAAACCAGGAAACTCAGCGACAAAAGAGGAGCAGACCCACAAAGAAGAGGTGCTCATGAGGTTATACAGAGATTAGCACGTTAAAATAATGTGATGACAAAACAAGTCACAGGTCTGATGTTGAATTTTTTTTGCAATTGCTAATTGTGTATAACCTAAAGCTTTAAACAAACTATTGTACAAATATAAATATATATATATATATATATATATATATATATATATATATATAAAGTTGTTTGATGGTGACATGCTGTGCAATTCAGTGTGCTAGGACCGTTTTCTACCTGTAGAGTAAAAAGTTTCCCAATGCCTTTTTTAACACTGTATCAACCTCAAAAGAGGCTAAGTTTCTCAAAGCAATACATATTGTGTGTCCTTTTTAAAACAGTGACTTAAACCACTTACGCAATATAAATCCTACAGTGTGTCTGCCAGCCAATGCAGCAGTCTGAGAGGATATTGTTCCTGTGACAAGCCTCGTCAGCAGCAGCTCTGGCTGCGTTGAACCTGCAAACACCGCCTCGCCTTATAAAAGACAGCTGCTCCTTAGGTCAGTTAGCATAGTATTGCAACATACTACTACAATTGTCAGAACATCTTATTTCACTTTCTATCTACTGCTGACTGTTTATTGTTCTAGCTTATCCTCTAATTACAACTGATTTCAAACGAAATAAAAAATAAAATAAACATTATTTTAGAAACAAAATATGTTGTATGCAAGTATGTGTAGAATTAGAAGAAGTAAATGCTTTGACAAATTGAAAGTATCTTGGTTGTAAAAATTTAAAAAAGCCAGGAAAACCAGGTGAAAGTGAGATACTGCTGTATACTGACTCTCTTGGATCACTGATTCAAGAAAATACAAATCTCAATTAGTTTGCCTCAAGGCTTTTTAGAAACTGGGGTTCTTGATTGATTAAAGGAATCATTTCAGGTCTAGTGTACAAAATCTACTTCTCTGAAAAATGAAGAAACATTTATAACACTGCGGGGCATGAATTAAGGAAATTATTTCCATAGCAGCATAAGAAATGCAATATTCTTCACCTGAAACAAGAATGTGTGTTTGACAACTAGATGAAGACACAAACAGCAAACAACACCCACTTACACATCTTATTGGAACTGTCATCACTTCTTCTTTCAACTTTTTTATTAAAACAATTAAAATACAATTAATCAAAATCCCTCGCTTAACTGAAAATTGAAATGTAAGTTAAGAAAACTAATTATTATTATTATTATAATTATTATAGTTGCTCCAACACTATGATAGAATCTTTAAGTGTTTTCTAAGCTGATTTTGTCTACAAATAGTCCACAAACAGATATTTCACTTCAAACCTAAAGCTGGAACTAGGTAATATTCAACCGTGTATTTTTTTCAATTAAATATTATATAAATAAAGGATTTTCATGTCAAAAAAGCTGCCAAATATCCGATTGAGAAAAAGAACAAATGTTCGACTAAAGCCCACAACTAATTTGATGGTAAATTAAACAATCAAATAACGGGGTTTTTTTTTAATAGTAAGAAAAAATAAACCTCCTCCTGTGTAATACAGTATGAATCAGAAAATTGTTGTAAATTATTTGTTTTATCATGCACATAGAAATAATTAAGTCTAGAAATAATAGACATTTTCCACTTTTTAATAACTCTAGGATTAAGTGAATGCCTGTAATGATTTTGTATAAGAATAAAGCCTCATTTAGCATCCAAAAACCTTCAAATGAACTTAGATTTTCAGTTTACTGTAAGAAGAATTGGGAAGCTCGAATCACAACAAATTTCAAAATGTTCTGCGAAGAAATAAACCCAAAACCTTTTTCTGACTATCATATAGAAATATCACGAATTAATATCCTTTTGCAATTTCTGCTAGGTCAAACAGGGGAGACAATACTTGAACAGTAATCTGGTTGAAAAGAGATGGCAGGACATTTGAAGAGGCTGGAAACCAAAACAGAAACACTGATGCAACATAAACAGTGAGGCTCGTTTTTCACACTGCACCTGCAGCGGGGTGTCCCTCCATGTAGGCCTCACCACCACAGATTAATGCGACATTAGTGACTAGCTGTACCGTCAAACTAATTTAAATGACCCCAAGCTATAGGACCGCCATTGCGTAAAAAAAGTCCGATAATCGCTCAATATTACTGTTCGACTACAAATATCCGCCATGACGAGCCCGTTAGGTAAGCGTATTATTTTGGACAAAGACCAAACGCCGCGCCCCCACGTTTACCATGCTCGGTTAGAGGTTGTTTTTTTTTAAAGCCATTTATGTTTTCTTAGTGTACTTGTAGCTACATAATGCAGGTTTTCCTGCTGTAGACATCTTTTATGATACCGCTGTTTATCTCTGCTGACGGATGGTCACAGTTGGCTACAGGCAAGATGCCGACCAGAGCTAGCCAAAGAAATGTGCTCACTAGCCGCACATTCAGCGTAGAAAAAATACACTATTTCCTAATTCAAGGCACGCACACATCTTACACTTTTTAGTATGAGTCCAAACGACTTACTTTTTACGTGTTTATTTCAGGGTAGCCTCCGTCATTTAGTTTCCCTCCACCTGCTCCGGCTCCAGGACTCAGACTGAACAACTGGGTCGAGAGCAGCTGACGACACCACACGACGTCGACTCGTCACGTGTTTTGTGGGAATCAGGGAATCACCGCTTGATACGGTCAACTTGACAACATGGATTATAAATATGAGCAAAATGTAATGTCGATACACAAAATGAGCCCCTGACCTGCCTGACATCATGACGCAGCATTTTCCATAGCGTCGCCAGGGGGTCTTATGATAAAACAATTTAAAAAAAAAGATAACGGTCTGGGCTACTTTTTCTAACATCTAGAATAATCTGGAGAGTTCAGCATGGTGTAGTGACGTAGCCTGTTTATGTAACTTCAAACTGGTTTATCTGACAGCTGTAGTTACTGAAAAAAACAGACATTTTACAAATCCCACGCTGCATTGTTTAAGGCTGAAGCAGTCGTCCTTATTGTCTTTACAGCCAATGACCCATTACCTAAACTACCCCAACCCTTTTTTGTGTCAGGTGTTATGGGTTGTCAGTTATTCCACCAAAAAGTGATTTCTTCTGTTTATGTGTGGGTTGAATTCAATTTTTGTTCAGTGCCACAAGAGGTTATGTTACCCTGTATTTAAACTAAAAAGCAATGATAAGTGCAAGATGAACTTTTTTCTCTTTTCCTTCCCCATTAGTAATTTTTCAATCAGACCTGTTACCTTGTTTGTGCTTGACTTGACAACCTGCGTCTGAAGAAGTTAAACTATGTCTTCCTAAACTTAATAAAAAGTAAAATTCTACTTACAGGTTATTTGCAAAAGTATTAAACTGTTTTAATTAATGTAATATCAGCAGGGGCAGTTTTAATACACAGAACAGTTTAGGTTTTAATTGAGGTATCTGCATTGAACTTTTTCAAAGGTTAAGGATTTGAGCATTTTAAACAATGTTTATTTTAAAAACTTTGTGGTTATTTACTGCTACTGTCATCACTGTCTATTAAACAATAAACAAACTGGGTTCAAGAAACACTCATCTGTTTTCTTTCTGTACACAAAAGACACAAAAAGGTGCATTGCTGCTACATTTACATGTAAAGCACTTAATTGTTGCATACAATCAATTCAAACAAATATTTGCATATTTTACAATTATTCTGAGAACTGCTTTAAGTTTATAAAACATTTAGCCTCTAGATCATAAGCTACATTTTCAAATTTGAAAGTACATTTTTTTACGAGTTGCTGGTACAATTTGATAATATAAATTTGTACAATTATGTCACAGGCAAGGCATTTCATCTACACAGTATACAACGTCTACCACACATGTAACATCCTCCTACCAGGTGTTCAAAACACACACATGCCACCCAGCTCTTATGTTACCCCCTGACTTGACAACAGTTACTGGTTGTAAGGACGTCTTCGAAGCAGATTATCCAGTTCAGTCTTATTGATGGTACCGTAGGCCTGAGAATAGCTGCCCAGTTTGGCACGAGGGTCACCTGCAGCTGCAACATTACAGTTACTCTGAAATACTTTCCGGCTGAACCGTGGCGGCGGCTGACTCTCACGGGTGTTTGAACGCTGGTTCTGCATAGAAGGAAAAAGTAATTTAACAATGCAACAACAGCAATCCCTTCTAAATCTAAGTGAAGCCTCATAGCTTATGTATTTTTATCCATCTTTTGTTTTCTTTAATATCTAATCAAGGAAGTACATGGGTTTCATTTTGCATCTTGGCATTAAGTCATATTTTACATGCCCTGAGATGCAGAGGACTGACCAGGCGAGCCGATGTGACAGAAAGCCCAGAGGACAGGGATGTGTCATCCTTACGAACCAGCGGGTTGTTCTGGGTTTGGTTTAAGGTCAAGGAGAAGGAACGGTTGTGGGTCACAGGAGCTGAGCGACCACGCTGGAGAATCTGGTCCATAGACTAAAGAGACGGAAAGACAGACAGAACACTACATGAACCACAGAGAGGTGTTAAGAGAGAAATAATTCAACTTCCTCAAAAAAGGGACAATAAGCCAAAGAAAACAAGGTTACATCAAAGCAACAGAAAACATGGACTGTGGTTTGTTGCTCACTATGTTAGGATTGGTGCCCTCTGTTGGTGATGGTGTTGCATTGCCATTATTGCTTAGTCCAGCTGTTCTCCTGCTGGCTGAAGAGGAGCGGTAGTAATGAGGTAGACCAACTGGATTTCGAACAAACTCATCTGTAACAAGTTAAAACAGATTTGATTACTTTTTACACGAGGTTAGATGATATATAAAAGAAAAATATTTTCAGCTGTATTGTTTAGAGGTTTTGGTATTAGATGAGTTAAGGGATTTGAAATTAGTGCAGAGTTTTCATATTACTGTTACAATATGTTTTGGGATAACTTATTTTAAGAAGTCTAATGTTGAATGTCTAATATGAGGCTGTCCTTACATAATAATATAACCTAACCTAACCTAAAATATAAGCTAAAAAGAGAATCTATCTGATCAGAGAACGTATGAAATATGCTACAAACATTTAACATTTTGGTTAGGACTGCACTACTGACAACAAGCCTTCACACATCACACATATACATTCATACATACTGGGTGCGTGAGTGATGGGGTTATATGTGAGTTTTCCCAAGTCACCACTAGTTAAAGGACTTGTCTTCTCCACAGCAGGCTGGACAGATGCATTCGCAGGTTTAGTGATTCTTGTTTGTGAGGGCAGGAGGTCCATCTCAGCAGTCTTTTTGTCGTAATCTCCATTGCCATTTGCTTCTTCTGGATCTCTCTCTGTTTCATCCTTCACACTGGTTTTCTCCTCACCCCTGACACAGCCTCCATCCCTTGGCAGAATCATCCTACCCATCAGCATGCCCTGATTCGTTCTTCTCTCCAATATCATCTAAAGGTAAAGAAAAAAAATAGCTTTTATTCTCTGCTGGGTGAATACATTTACTTTTCCTGTACACTCATGACTCATATTATACCTCATACAGTTTGTTGCGGTACTGAACCACCGATAGTTGTACATCATCATCCAAAGGCAGCACTACATCATAGTTAAGAGCTGGCTCCTTGGCTGGACTGTGAAACCTTCAGGGACGGAGGATCAAATAATGGATAAACTAAAGCAATTTAACAAAATTAAATGTAAAATATAGAAAAAATTCAGATTTTTTAAATGTACACAGAAAAAGCAGCTAATGCTATACAACCAAGTAAAAAAATGGGCAGGGAATAAATAAGACATCTCTACAATCCTTTGCTGTAAATTAATCTACATTTTTCAGTCCTTAATACCTGGCTACATATGGGTGTTGGAGGGCTTGCTCAGCAGTCAGCCGCTTGTCTGGGTTGAAAACCAGCAAACCTTTCAACAGATCAAGAGCATCAGCAGGCACAGATGGCTGGAGAAGATCCTCCAAAGGCACCTGTGGTCTGGACGGAAGAGTGATGAATTAATAGCGCTCCAGCTTTTTAGCTTGCATTGTATAACACTGTTGTACTCACGATGTTAAAGTTTTTTTTTAATCTAAATCAATGCGGCAGTGCCTAGAGATATCATGAATTTCATTCAATGTATTTTTATTCCCTGTTGAAATCTGAAGCCTACGTTTCCCACAATGCAACTCAAATAAAGTTTGGTCAGAGAATAGGGTTGGCTAACCTACCATTGAGCTGCTGGCTGACGAGAAAGATTTATTTTTTTCAACTACAACTGTGTCTACATAAAGTGATTAATAGGCGTTTAATTGCAAATGGTGCATTACTGGTTATTGACACATTTCTATTCATAATCCATTTCATACAACATTTTATATTTTCTTGGATGTGTAAAAACAGAACGTATCCATCTTTTTGTGTACAGAGGGAAATAAAGATAATCTTACTTCAGTAGCATTCTCTGAATGACAGAGGATCCATATTCAGACTTGATTGCTAAAACATCTGAAAATATAAAATAATTTAATTAATTTATAGAAACAAAAGATGTATTATGCTTAATGTTGAGTAGGTGTAACTTAATCACCTTCTGGGCTGGGGTGTGGTATGGCACTCATGATCTTTTCTATTTGGTTGATAGTGGATGTCCCAGGAAACAGTGCTTTTCCCAGCAGCATCTCTCCAAGGATACAGCCGAGGCTCCACATGTCCACACCTTTAGTGTACCTTTGGAAAAAGTAAAGTCTACTTGGTCATTTTCCCAAACAACTTTCTCTGGATTAAAAATCCTGCTCAAACGTAGAGGATACAGATGCTGGCAACAGATGCTCATCGTAAATGATACCTTGCAGATCCTAACAGGATCTCAGGGGCTCTGTACCATCGTGTCGCCACATACTCCGTCAGTGCTGGATTCCCACTGTCCTCTTGGATCTGGTTGAGTGATCTGGCCAATCCGAAATCACACATCTTGACTACACAATCAGTGTCGAGAAGCACATTGGAAGGCTGTGAAAAACACAGACAAGAGAAACACTACTCAAAAAGAAAATTAATGTCTGATTTTCACCTTAGAGTGAAAATAGTATGAGAACAAAAATTACAAGAAGAGGGAAGAGGGAGAGGGGGAGAGAGGTTAGGCGGATAGAAACAAGAAAAACTGGTAAAGATCTATGCTAGAATGTAAGATGATGTTAGCTATGTTAGAAAACCTCAACCAAATGTTACCAAATGTTAGAACTCAGACACAATACTTTTTGGACAGAATGTTGGTTTGATGTTTTGCTGATATTAGTTAAGAAGTTGATGTTAAAATTATTCAGGAACTTTTGGAATTATCAATTAATAGACAGTATTTTCCCCGCAAAGGGCGAAATATTCAGCATTTTCATCTTTTTAATTGAACTGATTGTCTTTGTTTTTAATTAGTGTGAACTAAATATCTTTGGATTTGGAGAAAATTGGTTGTTTAAAATGAGCAACTAAAAGATCTCAACTAGTTTTTGGAAAATACCACCTGCTGCAGAGCACCTTAACATTCCTAAATAAAGGCCATATTCCAGATGTTACACTCAACAACCTTAACAACACCTCAACACAGAAATAAAGGAAGTTATTAATATGTTATACATTAAAGATAAAAATAAAATATGGATATATAATTGGGATTTCTTTCAATCCAAATCATGTATTTTATAACTTTAATAATCTAAAATTCTTCTCATATTACCTTTCATACAAAATATTTGTTATACCTGTTAAATGTTCTCCAGCTGACGTACCTTTTGGTCCCTATGGATGACATTTCCTGAATGCAGGTATTTGATTGCTTTGAGGAGCTGATACATCACATAACGTTTGTGGATGTCCTTCAGTAGGCTTCCTTTCTTTATCACTGCATGCAGGTCAGTATCTTGTAGAACCAGAGTACAAAAAATGACGATTACATGACAGTTCCAGTAACACAAAGTTAAATCCTCCTTATTTATACATAAAATCATCATTTTGGCTCTTTACAGATAAAAACATTCTGCTTCATAATCATAAAACACAATAATTTCAACCAAGCAGTGTTACAAATATGTAATGAAAAAGAGAAATCTGTGCTAGGAGGCTGCTAGAGAGTCATGGACTGGACTGCTGATGAGGGGAGGCCAAACTGTGGACTCAGCAGTAAGACCATGCAGCCAACCACACACACACACACACACACACACACACACACACACACACACACACACACACACACACACACACACACACACACACACACACACACACACACACACACACACACACACTTTTTCAATGCCAAGTCAAACATCTCAAAGCTACTCTTCCCTTTGTTCATGCGTCATATCTGATTTTGTTTAAAGCTAAGTTTGTGACCATGATGCAAGAACTTTGAGCACTCACCCATGTATTCAAAGACGAGGTAAATGTCTTTATCATTTTGTGCCCGGACGACATTAAGAAGTTTGACGATGTTAGGATGATCTCCAAACTCCTGCAGAACAGACACAGAACAGAATATTTAAGCCACAGAAATCACACACACACACACACACACACACACACACACACACACACACACACACACACACACACACACACACACACACACACACACACACACACACACACACACACACACACACACACACACACACACACACACACACCCCACTCTGGCTACTATTTGACCAGTAAAAACTGGCAGGTGTTGTGTAAATAAAGTTTGACAGGTTACATAACAGTCATTTTAAACCCTGTGGTTACACAGTGGAGTTTCAGTGTGAGATGAAAGCAGCTGATTGGGGGGCAGTGGCACAGCTGAAGGACACAATAATGTAAGTCAGCAGATAGCCAGTGGAACAGGAATACATTACACAAGGATTTAAGGCAAAGTGAGAAAAAATGTAGTAAATAATTGCTGCCTGCACACCAAATGCCCACCAGTTTAATTATACAGAAGTCCTAACTGAGTTAAAACACATTAAAACAAACCCATCATGTAAACACTGATTTTGGCACTGATGAACCGAAGAGGCACCAAGTAATCAAATTATATATATATATATATAAAATACATTTAGAAAGAAACTGAACAAAGACAGACTGAGACCAGGAGGCAGAACAGATACGAACCAAATATCTAAGTAATATATAATATAAGTTTTTTTGTTACCTGGAGGAACATGATTTCTCTGAATGTCCGCTGCAAAATGAGATACATTTCAAATTAGCCTCAAAGTATGCACCCATAATTCTCAGGTTCTAGCACCTGACTTTCAATCGACATGGGTGAGAGATCCAAATTTTGGCAAAAAACATTGGCAACACAAATAGGTCATGAACCCAGTCAGTTGACACGTCACAGGTGAGCATTACTTCATCTTAAAGCATACTATATTATGTCACAAAGGCTTGTTGTAACCACAGATAAATAGATGTAATAATGAATGAACTTAGACACTACTGACACATCAAACACATACCTGAGCATCTGTTCTGTTCCTGAAGGCGTCAAAAATCTTCTTTACAGCAACAATTTCACCCGTCTGTCTGTCAACTGCCTTCCATACAATGCCGTAAGCCTGACAAGGACAAAAAAAATTGTTAGACAACATGTGGTCACTTCTACAATCCGTACAAAGTGAAGCACTGACAAAATCAAAAGGAATTGATAAAATAATTAGGTTTTATTCATTATGAAATGTAAATAATTTTTTTTTCAGCCTTAGAAAAGTCAAATTCAAGGACAGGGTTCAAAATAAGTATATGTCGGCCACTAAAGTTCTTTAAATGCATCTCTTTTGATCACAGTATTCCTAAACTAAAAGGACATGACCTCTGTGTCCTCAAAGCTCACTGCAGCACTGACTCTGGTGAAGGGAGAGTTTGCTGATTAAGGCGTTGATATCAAGCAGAACAGAGCCAACAATGAGAGCACAGTGTTATTGTAGAAACACAACAAAGTAAACACTGTCACTGGAGGCAGTGGATCAGTTTCATAAAAAGCGGCACTCTGCTGCTGCTGCTACTGTCTCTGACGGCAAATACAGATGAAGTTTAGCAGGGAGCATTTTGTAATAAAACTAATTTTACTTAAACATGCAAAAGTGCTTTATAACCCTTGAGTCAGTTTGCATATTGCTGCTCACTATTGTTGTTATTGTTCAGCTCCTAAAGCATCCCTGCACAGGATAATAGGACCACAGCAGTCCTATGTGAACAGGTTGAACAGCTGCGTAACCTGAGTCACTGCCAGCCTCAGGTATGTCTAGTTGGATCATCTGACGTGTCTATGTCGTAATTACTACCAAGCCATCTCAACCTGAGGTGCAATTTGTGAGTCTCTGTGGACAGTGAATGGAAAGAAAGCAGGTAATTTTTTAGTCATGTGGAAACCAGTGGAGGAAAAACAAAGAGGTCTGGACTCTAGAGGGAACAAGTGTTCACCCAAGTCAGCTGATTTGCATACAAGTCCTGCCAAAGTAAATAAACCTCTTGCTTGCAACACTGGTATTCACTGAGGAACTTAAGTCTGTGTTATTTCAAGAATTTCTTTTGCGGCTTAAGTTTAGATGAGGTTGGCGTGGGTAATATTAGGTTTAGAAGATTGGTGTAAAGAGGGGTTTGCAAACAGCACCGAAAATGTGCGTAGGCTACTCAACCCATTTGTACATTTGAGTCGTGTCAAGAAGTTAATTAACTTTAAATGCAACTACTTCAAATAGGCTACACTAAAATCAAGAAACATAAAGACACTCACCCCTTTTCCAAGTCTTTTCTTGATTTCATACTTCAGAGAAATGTGTTCCTCCACCTCCGACACGTTCGCTGATTCGTACGTTTTGCTCATTTTGTTTAAAAACAGTTGTTTTGAGTCTTTATGGGAAAATAAGTAACCTACCACATTCTCTGGTTATCTGTGAGCGAGATGAATGGTCTTGTATTTCCCGGAAAACAAGCGTAAAAGCATTTAGAGAAAAGCAGCAGCGTGTAATAGAATGGTAATTTCCACACACAACAGAAAAAAAATGAATTATGTCAGCTTGTCTGGCAACCCACGAGACCATGTCCACCTTTAGGCTACTTAGGCGCCGCTTTGCTTCCTGTTCTGTCAGTCAACAAGCAGCATATTAACTCCATGTAATGATCAAAAATGCTTTATAATTAGTCTGCTAAACAAAAAAAAAATCGTATTATTTCCCAAGGTGATAGTAAATACACGCTGTTGCCCTGCTGCAATTTGTTTGGACACCTTCTCCCACTGTGCTGCAAAGAGACCAAAAGCCGAACGCTTGTGTCAATACTTGTCGTCCTGGTAACCCAAACTCCACCGCCTGCTTCTTAAAGGAGCCGCAGCATAATAAACTGTCTTCCTATCACGGATGTGTAAAGGAGATATGATGTAGACGAGATAAGAGGCACACATGGCAAGCTGCTCAAACTTTTTGAGGCTGGACATAATATACATTACCAGGGAGCCCCTTAATCCCTCCAAAAAGTAAAAAAAAATATTTATGTTATGCACACCTTATTATCACCTCATAGCACAAGTCATCTCAACTGAAATGGTTATCATTATAGTTTCAGATATCCCAAATAAAAATCAAACCAGGTTAATCTGGACATGGTTCGCTTGGCAGTTGCTATTACAAGCACACAATTCATCAGTCATTTTTAAACCATGAAAAAAAAATAATAATAATGACACACATTCATACAAAATGCAGCTCAATAAGTAAAATGATGGTCAAGTATCCCTTTAAAATGTACACGTCTAACTATTTTTCACTTGCTCCATTTTTCACAAACATCAAATGTCAGAAGCTAAACAGTTTAAGAAAATGTAATCAAAAAAAAAGACAAATAATTTGGAGGTAGTTTTTCATCTTTAATTCTAAAAGTTGTTACATGCCATTATTTAAAAATCAAAACTATTATATACAATGATAAACTTTAATAAATATGTTCTCCCTAATGTTGTTTGAGGGTTGAAAACATATTTAGTAAGCAAAAATATGTTGGGGTGTGTCCACCTCGCTTCTGCCCACTTAAAGTGGCCAAACGCTCACCTATAAAGGAAATATGGATTTTACAAGTTAACAGAAACAGTAGAGAAGATTTACATAAATAACTCCTTCCTCCAAATGTGTAATAGCTCATTTAGAGTGCAGTCTAATCAACTTTAAATTAAAACAAATTTTTAGCTGCTTTTTCCCCATTATCCAACAACCTAGATTATTTTTCTCTATTAAGAAAAACTATTGTACACTAACTTAACTGATCGGAAAAAACATGGTGTGTAGAGCAAAAACTGCTAAACTGATTTCATGTAGCAAGTTGTGGATTGAATATGGGTACCTAAAAGAAAAATATACATATTCAATTTTTCAACAATACAAAGGCTTTGGCTGTTCAGACTTTGCCCAATGTAAATGTACGATGCTTCTCTTTTGGTGCTCTGCAAAACTGAAGTATAAAATTAGACCTTTTTGTTGATATTACAGTACAAAGTTAGAAGTAAACAGTTTTTTCAAGAGCAGAATAAACAGCCAATATTACTGGATTGATCCCACAGGTTTGGCTAGAAAAGGGGCTAATGGAGAATCTCACAGCACTGACGGGAGCTGAAGGGAGCATGATGTACCAAACACAGTAGATTAATAGAAGGAGGGGACGTTTGAGTAGTACATTAATACAGAACAGAGGAACTCTGAAAGGGAAGATATGAGGCAGAGAACTTTCTCAGAAAACCATGAGGAAAAAAAAGAGTGTTTTTTTTTTTTTTTTTTAACTTAAGAGATATTAGAGTCACAATTTCAGACAAAAAGTATCGCTGATGGATCGATGCTTTAGGAGGAGTGCAGGAAGCGGTTGAAGGCGTTGTAGGCCGACTCCAGGTCAAACAGCATTTGGCGCACCTGATTATCATCCAACTCGTCTGAGGCCGACATGCTGCTGAGAGTCGTCAACCTGACAAGAAACAAGAAAGAGCAAGGTAGATGATAGATTTAACCAAACTGTAATGACTGGTATAAGTTAAACAAGACTGAGAATCAGAGTAAAAAATTAAATCGAAGAAGAGTTTCACTTATGTAGGCAGTGAAGGGGGTGTCAAGTTACACGTTTTGATTTTTAATAATTATATATAGAAAGCAATGTGGATAATCAAAACTGTTCTTGTGGGGCCTATGACTAAGAGTAATGCAATGGTGCAACATGTTACATCATTATAATCATGTTGTTAGTTTTAACAGTATGTTGGATTGATATGAACAAATAATGTAAGAGGGAGGACACACGTGATTTTTGGTTTGACCACAATACTTCACATAGGTGCTGAGAAACAATGAATGTAGACATATATCTTAATTTATTCTGACAAGGCAATATCACAATATTCTGTGTGAATCCACTTAGTTCTGAACAAATGTGTCAGTCATATTTATAGTCATAATATATATTTTTTAATTATATCTGTTCAACCTGCAAGGAGGCTTTTACATGAACAAGAAGTAGTCACATGACACACTTGCAAGAGCAGAAATCCGGAAGAATTACCTCTCAATTTCCCTTCACAGAATATTTAAATAAAAAATCCCTTGCCAAATTAATTAAATCTAAAAATAAGAAAGAAGTCCCATGTAAGATTTCACTTAAACTACTGATATGTACAGATCAATAGTTTAAACCAGCTTATTATTGGATCATTCTGGTCCAATAATTTATGTGTATCCCTGTGACTACAGCAGTATTACACATCCTCCACTAATCTGGTTCGAGCTGTTAAACATAAGCACAGGGTGGCAAAGTGTCACTTACCAGAGGCTGACTTTGTCCTTAGCCTCAGAATCTGGAGGCATGTTGCTCATTCTGTTCATAGTTTCCATCAGTTCCCTCAGGTCTGGCTGAATCTGAACCAACAAAAGAATCTGTTAAGAAATGATTCTAACTGTGTTATGTATCTATGTTTTCAAACCCTTTTTATTTACCTCATCCATGGCCCTGATCTCCAATCTCAGCTTGTCCATCACAGTGATGAAAAGCTGAAAGTTAGAGAAGGTAAAGAAAATGAGAAAGAGTTTCCCAAGTTCCACATTCAATACAAACAAATGTGATTGTTTTACACCACCAGTACTGTACAATACAGTGCAGTAGAGTGCAGCAAAGGAAACACAGTCTTTGCCTCTGTCCACATTTACTTTGTCTGATATTAAGAGATGAGATATATGTTGGCAGTGGATAGAGCTGGCAACAGCAATTCACTCTCCTCAATGACAGAACAGAGGATGAGCCAAATTAAGTGAAACCACTTCCGCTACCTATGCCTGAACTGATCTCACTAAATCAAAAAGAGCAACTTTTACTTTCATTCTGGCAAACAGTTTAATATGATGGAGGGGATGTAGAACGTACAGAAACTATATCTGCAATGCAGCGATTCAGGTTTCCCTTGTCATCCTTGATGGTGATTGGCCGGTCCTCCTTAATCCTTTCCATGGCTAGCGGGCAGTCGAGCTAGAATAAAACAACAAGAGTAACAGGTTCACTGGGATGAAACACCCTTCAAATCCATTCTCCATGACAGTCGTTAACGCAGATCCCTTTACCATTCTAACATTGTGATTTAAAAGATACTGTTGGATGCACTGAAAGAAAAAGCATCCTGCTCAACATCCCAACGCATCCCAGAGCTTCTTCTCATGACACTGTAGGCCATACAGGCAGATACAGTGGACAGCAGCAGGTTTAGGTTAAAGGCCTCACAATTAAATTCTGTCTTCAGCATGCAATAAGCACCATGTGGGATGTGTGATGGCTCCATGAGTTGAAACAGCTCAACAGTTATTAATACAGTATACTAGACATTTAAACCGGTGAGAGCACCACACCTCTACGAGATGTGTTAATGATCTCTGCCTTGTGGTTTGCTCAGCAGATTTGAGCTCTAATCATCAATCCAGTAATACAATCTGATGAAAACAAGAACTCACTCTGTACTTCCTACAGAAATCATCGATGGAGCCAACATCAGAGCCCTGCACTTGTTTAAAAGCAGCCTTATACTGCACCAACAGTCGGGAACAGGAAGCAGTGTATCTGAAACAGATCAAACCTGCAGATTAATTCAAGTCACATGTGAGACTTTGAGAGTCTTCTAAAAACAAAATACAAAGCATGACTCACTCATTAGGTGTGACACAGTCTTTGATGTAAGCCTTCTCAAGAGCCTGAAGGGTCTTCACCACAGCAAATAACTCGGCCATGTTGTCATACCTTCAGAAAAGGGGTTAAAAATAAGGTATTTGAACTTGGGCAACATAATGAATCCAAGGGTACTGCATGTGTATATTGGTTTGTTAATGACATTATATATCTCACTTACTTCTCTCTTTCTCTTGCATTTTTGTATAATTTCACTTCCTGGAAGAACAAAATTATTTTTCAGAGCATTTCGGGTTTCATCTTTGGTATTAGTACAGTTCTTTAAGAATACATTTCAGGTATAGCAGCAATAAAAATGGACAGTTTAAGTGTTTTCCGAGATACTTTAAGTGAAAAGGTCATATTTCCAAAAGCCATGAAAAAGTTACATTTACCTCATATAACTCAGGTTTATTCACTGGAGCTGCATTAAAAAAAACAAAAACAAAAAAAAACTTTGAGTGATATTATCCACACGTGTGAAAATAATGTTGACTGAAAACTTTGGGATTACCAATAGACTTTGTAATTATTTGAATGTCATACCTCCTCCCCCACCTCCTGTGACTGGTATCCCGTGAAACATTGTGTTGATAAATCAGAGCTTGATCTGAAACAAATGAACATCACAGCTTTTCAGGCAACTAATAACGTCCCCAAAAAATAAATCAGTGTGATGAAAGATACAACAGATCGATCCTCTAATTTTTTTTGAAATTTTCAAAATCCAAAACAAAAAACGCCAACCAGAATTTACATTTTTAGACACTTCAAATCCATTATTACCACTTTACCTTTGCTGAAGATTATTTCCTTTTTAATATAGATGGAAATGGAAATAACAGGAGCAGAATGTACCTTATCTTTCTGAACACTATCATTTATTTCACAACTCATGGCTACCAGATTAAGTCCCTCTTCTTTTTTGTGTTCTTTACCAGACTCTGGTTTATCAAGTGCGATGCCAATCCTAATCTAATAATAAAAGGAACAAAAAACAAAAACGCCTTTACACACTTAAACATCATCCATCAGGAAATTTGCGGTTACTTTTCACTGAAAATGTCAAATGTGTAACAAATGTTTATCCTTTTTTATTTTGAATTGAGATGCATCAGGATTCACTTGTTTTTTTCACCTTGCTTGAACAATATTCAGATGGAAACTCAGCTCAGAGCTATGATCAATATGAAACTAAATGAGTTTCGTTAGTTAAAAACCTTTCCCTTAAATCAAGTTTCATTTATTTAACAAGAATGTTTTAAAGATAAGTTTGCGCATTGTTTTTCAGCTTTAGGGACGCCAGACTGCTGCTCGTTGTTTTTAAATAAGACTGAACTCTACAAGACTTCTAGATTTAAATCAAGAATCCGACTTGTTCGCTGTTTACCTTGTGAAGTAGACTCCATGATTGGCTCGTACATTAGTTTTATAAACAAGTATTTAGAGGATATTCTTCTCAAGATGTTGCTTCACTTAACATTAACATCAAATAAAGACATAGAAGATTCATTGCGAAAAGCAGGACAATACTTCTGCTGAAGACAGTCGCCCTAAAGACCTCAAGATCCTTGTTTTGTCGAACTAGCTGGCCCGAAGTTAGCCGCCGAAGCTAGCTCGTAAGCATTTCCTTTATTAAATATTACAGCTGGTTGTTTGTCAATATTCGACCTTGGATCATTTATCATTACTGCGCTCAAAAATGAATGTGTGCGAATTGTCTAAAGTATTCAATTTAAAGAGTTTTAACGACGAAATTAAAAGACACTTCACTCACCCTTTCAGGAAACAGCTGTGACGTCAATGTAAACACACCCTCATGCGAGGACCAGGTGACGTCACATATTAGGTATCCCTTGTGCCTCATCGAAAATATATAAAATGTTTCCTTGTTGTTATTGTTGTTGTTGTTGTTTTTAAATGAGTAATTAATCTGGTACGAGTGTGTCTTAAATCTTAAACTAGCTGTTTCCGTAAATTATTTAATTTATATTTTAACACAGATTTTTACGCAGTCAATCGTCGGTGGCAGCCAAGCGTTGAGGCGCCAGACTCAAACAAACAGAAACGAGAGCGCATTTCTGAACAAGACATTTTTGTTTTGATATCTTTCTTTAATGTTTTGCAGATAATTTCTTCTGTCTGCATTATGAAGACCTTCAAGGCAGCACGGAAGACCCCTGTTCAAGAGGAATGTGGCGTTTGGCTGGACACTGTACAGCTGAAAGGAAAAGCTAAACAGGTGATTATTGAAATTATCTTTAAATTCAGACTAAATGGTCTTTTCAGAAGCGTCTTACTAATCGCCCTGATCATGTTTTATTCTGCACATCATTATTTCAGAAAGGACTCGCCCGTCCCATTTCTAAACTGCTGAATCCTTTTACTGGAGGTGGAGGATACAATGTGGCTGTGGCACTCAACTTCACTCAGACCAAACTGGATATGCCAAAGACCAAACAGACCTCTATATCAACCTTCTTCACACCTCAACACAGAGGTAATTTAAAGATCTCCACTGCTTCATCTTTTTCTCTCTCAATAAATTAGTCAAAGTCAAACTGTGTCCCTCCTGCACCTTCCTGCCTAAAGACTCTGATGTCATTGTCTTTGTCTCACTTGTTGCTCAAAGACATATCTGGATATAGTGGGAAAGCCGAATCAGCCACCACCAACCACACCCTGGCTGACTGACTTATTTTATTTTCTGTCATCAGAAAAGTTAAAATACTTCTGAAGAGGTTTAGCTGCCAATTTGTAGGCAGTTTATTATAAGACATGTAACAAATGTGTTACTTTTCTAGACCCGTACTGACACTTTCAATGCATTTGAAGCAAGCGCCTTGAGTATTCTTTTTCTCATTCTTCTTCTCCCTCTGTCCTATTTTATTTTATTTGAGTTGTGGTTGTTTTAATTGACTTTTGTTGTTTGTCTCTTTTTCATCTCAGTGTAAGCACACTTAAAAATAAGGGAAACAATTCTGGAATACAGATTTGTAATGTGTACTTTATATCTGTTTAAAAAATCCCACCCGCTGTCAGGTTGTCAAGTCATTACTTTCAAACTGATTCATTTTGAGTTGAAATAACCCGAAGCAGGTAAAGCTGCTGGATAAGACTGGACGACACAACTTGCTTGAACGTTTTCATGGACATTATCAATTTCTTCTTTTGTTAACTGTCTTTTCTTTTTGTACATTCTGCCAACAGTTCTTAATAAGATGTCCACTTCTGAAGTGCCAAACATGGATCCAGTGTTTCTGGATTCTGCATCTAACACAACCACATGCACCTTAACTGCACCCACACCTGGAACATCAGGAACAAAACGAAGACGTGAACTAGATCATTACTCTGAGGCTGGTCTGGACCGTGACAAATGTGAAACAGCAGTGTGTTGGGAACAGTCAGAAAGCTGTACGACTTCCCAAAACGTGTGTTGTGAATTTGAACAGCAGTTTGAGGAGATAAATCCAACATTGGGTAAGAAGAGGCTCATTGCAACTACCTCATTTCCAGAAGATAGTCAAGCTCTTCCACAGGCGTGGAGTCAAGACCCTTTGCTCACATGTAGCCAGTACACTGAAGATGATTCAGGCTTAACTTACCATAAACGCAAAGCAGAAGAGAACCTCTGTGACTCTGAGCCAAGTTTCCTCAGAAGTCTACAAAGTGAGGAGGTCTTTGGGGCTCTGATGGGAAGCAGAACCGCTACTCAAAAAGCCTTTAATTCTTCTCAGATGGATGATGAGAAAGAAAACAGCAGGTTTTTGTCAACCAAATCCTCAAGTAAACACTCAACCTTCTCTTATAATGGATCACATTCAAGTCACACACCGAAAAAAACAAAAACTGCATCACCTCCAAACAACTCTCCATCGCACATGTGGATACAGCCGGAAAGAGAAGAGATCTCTGACTCTCAGTTTAAACGGAGGAAACAAAGTGTTTCGCCTTGTAAAAAACGATCACGGCTGCAGTCTTGCAGGGCTGTTGATGAGGACAGTCTGGCCATGTTGTTCACCCAGGACTCTGAAGGTTTAAGGGTGATTGCACACAGAGGTCTGAAAGCCAGGAGTCCACTCACAGACCAGAGTAACAGAAGCTCTCGGGTTGTGAGTAGCAGTGCTTTCAAATCTGTTGAGGAGGATGAGGAAGATGAAATGCTCTTCACTCAAGACTCTCAGGGAAATATGGTGATCAAACACTGAAAGGAGCCTTTTAAACACATTAACAGGAGGCTAATGTGATGTGTAGTCTGGATGTGAATAATCTGTTCTTTTTCAATGGTCTTTAAAGTGGTTTTCTTTCCCAATCTGCAAGAGCTTCATAAAAGATTGATCTAAAATCTTTTGTTTTCATACTGACTCCATTAACCAACTTTAAAACAGAAATTATGCAAATTTTCTTCTTACCTCTTCTCTTCTGTAGATCATTTTACTTTCCTGGATTTAATTCATATTCTTGTCTGTTTTTGGTCTGTGATTCTGAGAGTTGTCTGTTGCAATCACACCAGCAAACAAAACCTGAGGATTTTGATTTTATTTGAAAATGATACACAGTAACATCAAATATGTTTTATGCAAATTAAAAGTCTTGAAAAGCATCAGTGGTGTACAGTATCTTCTCTCTTATGCTGGTACAGTGTGCTACATCTTAATACAAAATATAGAGTGGTCTACATATGAATATAAAGGCAACAGGAAGTGCTCAAGGTGCTATAAGAACTGCCAGTTCTTTACTGTGCATTTGTTGATATCTAAATATAAAGGAGAAATTAGTAGCCAAGTATGAATTCTTTTACATTTAAACATCCATTTGTGCTGATTGAGGCTCCATAAACCATAGTAAACAGTGCTGAATAACCTTCAGTCACTAAGTTCAACAGTACTACATGCATATCGTGTTAAACATGTAAATATGTAACTAATATAAACTTCACCAGATAGAAAGTATACCAAATAGCTCCACTTTTAACTCCCTCGTCTGCTCGGTCTCTGAATGTCACATGTGCAAGTGAAGCTGCCTGACCGTAAACCTTTGCTGAAAGTGAGACTGCGGTTGTGTAAATGTGTTCTCATGCCATAAAACACCACAAACACTGTAGAGAGAATGTAAATCATGTTTACAGTAGTCCAGAAAAGAATGAAGATGTATTTTGAGGATTAGAATAACCATTTATACCATTGCTTATTATTTTACCCTTACATATTCTTACATAGATCCCTTTATTGTCATGGCACAGTTATAAAAGAAAATAGTACACAGACAGGTTGGATGAAATTGAATCAAATGTTTGGAAGTGCTAGAGAGACAACTAGAAGCTGACCAGAAGTTCATCTGTTGCAGGATCCCTATCATACCTCAGAAACCCAATTCAATCTGGAGGTCAGATTGATTATTAAACAGCGATGATGATGGTGATGAATCAATCAGCCTGCTATCTCTGTCGGTTCTGTCACCAGTTTGGAGCCGTCCCAAACTGTCTTGAACTGCTCCGGTACTGGAAACTCCCTCTGTCGAACAAGCAGGAAGATATTTGTGAAACAAGAAGTGCACACATGACAGGAAGATAAAACAATCACGTTTCTTCCCTCAGACACTCACATAATCTCCGTC